>NW_026652286.1:38089253-38274464 GCF_009828535.3 Hylobates moloch
TAAATGTAAATGACCTAAATATGCCAATTAAAAGACACAGATTGTCAGAATGAATAAAAAAAAATACCCAGCTACATCTATTTATTAAAAACTTACTTTAAATAAAATGGCATAGGTAAGTTAAAAGTAAAAATAAAAGTAAAATGTAGACCTACTCATAACTCCCCCAAACTGGAAATAACACAAATTCTCAAGGATGCATGGCTAAAAACTACCATACATCCATGCAATAGAATATTACTTAGCAATTTAAAAAAATATTGGTACACACAACAAAATGGATTAATCTCTAAGGCATTATGCTGGGTAAAAGAAATCAGTTTCAACAGTTACAAACTATATGACTCCATTTACATGGCACTTCGAAAAGGTAAAACTATAGCAATTAGAAAAGATCGATTGGTTGCAAACAGTTGGGGTGGAGGCAGGGCAACATCAGGGAGTATTTTAGGATGATGGAACTGAGGAAGCCATGGTTGTGGTGATAGTTATATAAATCTATACATATGCTGAAATTCATAGAACTGTACACCAAAAGTCAATTTTACTGTATGTTAATTTTTAAAAATAAAGTAAAATAAAAATTACGTGGATGATCTCCATGGACCCTTCCAGACTATGATTCTATCAGTGAGAAAAAGAGAGGAGAGGCAAAAGAAAGACAAGGAGAATGTTAAGTCCTACTGGCATAAAAGCCACTACTCACAAGAACCTGATTACTGTACAAAAATATACAAAACAAACCCAATCTTAAGAATTTATTCCCAGAAGGGGCTAAGAAAACCGGACATTCGGATCTAAAATGTGTATATTTTTAAATGCCTATGAATAGCTCTTCTTGTCTGTTTCTATATTTTATACTTTGAAGAAGCTGCCAATTTCTCCCGGCTGAATGCCAATTTCCCTGCTTGGGGTTACTCAATTTACAAGCATCCCTTTATTTATACCCTATACTCTAGGGTCTCTGGCAGTCACAATAAAGACTCTGAAAAAGCAGTCGCTTTTGCAGGGTGCCAGAAAGATCAGCGCTCCTCACCCGGAACTAAGGTCCCTGTGGGACACAGTACACCCGGTCCACTAGTTCCAAACTTAAAAACGCTGGGCGGAAGGTCTTCCCAAGTCAAAAAGCCTCCCAAAGGAGGAGGACGCTGGAGGCCGGGCTTCGGGGCATTTCTGCGTCTCCGGACTGCCCTGTCGCCTCCGGGGCAGCTAGCCGTTTTGAGGACCGTCCTGGTGTGGGGCTGTGGGCTGCAGAAGGTTCTGCCCAGCGACCTTGGGCAAGTCCCTTCCTCTCCTGGAGTAAGAGGAAAATTCTGGGAAGGCTGTGTAAGGGAGCTTCCCATTGCCGCCTCAGAATCCACTTTCTGTCCCCCGCTATCCAACGCCAAGAAGGAATCACACTTGCCCCTCAGACTTCACCCCAGCCTTATGCCCGCCACCCTTCCCAGTCCCTGGGAGACCCGCGGGAACTAACACGTCCAGCCGAGGGCATGGCCCGAAGGCAAGGGGGAGGCAGTGAACACCAAATCCCGGTCTCAGACCTACTCCGCCCCAAGCGGGCCTACCGGGCGCATTCCGGCCCGCCCTGCCCTGCGGTCACGGCCCGCCAGGTCCCGCTTCCACCCAAGGGAAGCACAGAGCGCGCCGGGGACGGTCGGGTTGGGGGCCGGGTCAGGAGGCGCCCACCTTGAGCTGGGACTTGGAGACCTTGCCGCTGTGGTCCTGGTCGAGTGCGGTGAAGGCGTGCCAGATGGCTTTGAGCAGCTCGTCCTTCAAGCTCCCCATGGCCGCGGCCCTGCTGCCCCGCCAACCCCTCCTGCCCAACCAGCCCCTCCGCGCTTCGGACGCCCCTCAACCTCCGCAGCCACAGCCCGCCGCGCAGTCACCTGACCCGCCAGGCCCCGCCCCCGCCAGGCCCCGCCCTGCTGCTAGCGCTGGTACGGTGCAGCGCCCACAGCCGCCAGAGTGTGGGTTCTGCGGGTCAACCACGCCTGGTAGCAGGAATGCTTGGCCTTCAGTGTCAGCCAGGACGGTAAACACATCTCCCTAATGTTTCCCAGACCAGTTCGGGCCATTTTGGGTGCTCGAGTACAACACCTCACACAAATGACCGCGTCTTGAGGAAAAACCCGAGAGATTAGGTGAGCAGCCTACCCGCCTCCTCCCAGCGCCCCGCAGTGAAAAAGGGAGCCCCGGTCCTGTCCTGGGGACGGAGTCACTGTCTGAGGAGGCCAAAGAAGACCCCGAAAAGTCCCCAGACGGGGACTCAAATGATAGTGCAGTCCCAAGTCGGGGAGATGCAGAGCGCCGGGGAGGCAGAGAAGGACCTCGAGGGAAGTTTGTTGGTTCATTTCGCAAAAGTTTATTCATGCATACTCTATTTTGGGTTCTAGGGACACAGAGACGAGGTTTAAGGGGAGTTTTAGAAGTCAGGGTCAGGCAGCATTTTCTTCCTAACGCCTAGCTGTTGTTCAATTCACATCTTAGGAAGGGTTTGACCTGGGTAATGCCTCTGTATAGTGTTTCTCTGCTTGCAAAATAGGAGATCTGGGCCAACTCCAAATCACTCCGCTGGTGGCTCACCTGTAACCACCCTTTGGGAGGCCAAGGCGGGTGGATCCCCTGAGGTCGGGGGTTCGAGACCACCTGACCAAAGGAGATACCAAAATTAGCTGGGCGTGGTGGCACATGCCTGTAATCCCAGCTACTCGGGAGGCTGAGGCAGGAGAATCGCTTGAACCCGATAGGCGGAGGTTGCAGTGAACCAAGATCGCGCCATTGCACTCCAGCCTGGACAACAAGAGTGAAACTCCGTCTCAAAAAAAAAAAAAAAAAAAAGTATTCGATTGCAGCTGTTGAATTAGTATCTATTCACAGTGGTCACAATGGTCACTTGATCTCTTTGGGCTTCAAATTATCCCGTATAAAAAGAGCAGTGTTGCACCAGATGTTCCGGAAGAGTTCTTGCAGTACTAGCATCCTAGGATAATAACTATTGCCGGTTAACTAAGGTCTGATTAAGTTGCCAAGCTCAGTACCTCTCCTCTCCAATCCTAGACTAATTGGAGAGAACAATAAACACCAAGAGTTTTTAAAATGAGGTGGTTCTCAGATGAAGTTTGGTTTTGTTTTGCTTTTTTAAGTTCCTTAATGCACGTTTGCCTTATTAAGAAAAGAAAAGATCTTCATAAGAAAGGGATATTTGGAAAGAGAAGAACAAGAAGGAGCCTCTTCAGTAAGTTTGAGATCAAAAGGGAACTGGTGGGGAAGAGGAGAGGATGGCCCCACTGACGAAAGAAGGGGCGGGAGCAAAAGGGTGGCCAGCCCCTCACTGTGACTGTCTTGAAGGTTCATTTCATCACCATTTGTCAGGACTTTTCTTGCCCTACCAGAATCCAATTTCTATCATTTATCTTCCCCATTTCCAGCCCAAGTCTGCCAGTCAGCAAAAACATATGGTTTAACCTCTGATTTATTCATGTGAACTCAGCTTACCCTGAGTGGCAAAAAAAAAAAAAAGAAGAAGAAGAAAAAAGAAACGCAAAAAAACCTCTTAATTCTCAAGGTTCAGTTTAACCACTATATGACACTCCCTCTCTCTCAGTATCTGGAAGCACCAAACATATTTCAAAGCCTTTTTTTTATGACAAGACCAGGACATTGTGGACTTCCAAATTCCTACTTCTCCCATCATCTTCATTCATACAATCCAACCAATTTTTTTTCTTTTTTTTTTTTTTGAGACAGAGTCTCACTCTGTTGCCCAGGCTGGAGTGCAACCGTACCATCTCAGCTCTCTGCAACCTCCGCCTCCCAGGTTCAAGCGATTCTCCTGCCTCAGCCTCCGGAGTCCTGGGATTACAGGCGCCAGCCACCACGCCAGGCTAATTTTTTTATTTTTAGTAGAGACAGGGTTTCGCCATGTTGGCCAGGTTGGTCTCAAACTCTTGGCCTCAAGTGATCTGCCCTCCTTGGCCTCCCAAAGTGCTGGGATTACAGGCGTGAGCCACCATGCCCTTCCTATCCAAACAAATTTTAAAGTAGCATGATGTCATAGAAAGCGCTGTGCTTTTCCTGGGTGCAGTGGCTCCTGCCTGTAATCCCAACACTTTGAGAGACTGGGGTGGGAGGATCGCTTGAGGCCAGGAGTTCAAGACCAGCCTGGGCAATGGAGCAAAACCCCGTCTCCACAAAAAAATTGAAAATAAGAAAGAAAGAAAAATAAAGAGCTGTGCTTCAGAATCTAACAGATTATATTAATCTAATGCTGTGTAACCAATTAACCCAAAGTGTAGCAGCTTAAAACTATCATAAACATTATTTCGCCCTTCCCCTTCCCTTCCCTGTCTTTTCCTGTCCTTTCCTTTCCTTCCCTTCTTCCCTCTGTTGCCCGGGCTGGAGTATAGTCCGCACGCTGCAGAGTCCCTGCCTCTGGCTCCCGTGGTTCTCCTGTCTCGGCCTGCCTCGGCCTGCCTCGGCCTGCGGGCTGCCTGGGATTGCGGGCGCGCACCACCACCTCTGCCTCGTTTTTCTCCTTTGGCTGGAGGCGCGGTTTCGCCATGTTGGCCAGGCTGGTCTCCAGCTCCTGACCTGGAGTGGTCTGCCCGCCTCGGCCTCCCGAGGTGCTGGGACTGCAGACGGAGTCTCGCCCACTCGGTGCTTGGTGTTGCCCGGGCTGGAGTGCGGTGGCGTGGTCTTGGCTCGCTGCAGCCTCCGCCTCCCAGCCGCCTGCCTTGGCCTCCCAGGGTGCTGGGATTGCAGCCTCTGCCCGGCCGCCGCCCCGTCTGGGAGGTGGTGAGCGTCTCTGCCTGGCTGCCCATCGTCTGGGGGGTGAGGAGCGTCTCTGCCCGGCCGCCCCGCCTGGGAAGTGAGGAGTGCCTCTGCCCAGCCGCCACCCCGTCTAGGAAGTGAGGAGCACCTCTGCCCGGCTGCCCATGGTCTGGGAAGTGAGGAGCGCCTCTGCCCTGCCGCCCTGTCTGGGAAGTGAGGAGCGCCTCTGCCCGGCCGCCACCCCGTCTAGGAAGTGAGGAGCGCCTCTGCCCGGCCGCCCCGTCTGGGAAATGAGGAGCGCCTCTGCCCCGCCACCACGCCGTCTAGGAAGTGAGGAGCGTCTCTGCCCAGCCGCCCTGTCTGGGATGTGGGGAGCGCCTCTGCCCGGCCGCCCCGTCTGGGAGGTCTACCACGGAGGCCAGACGCAATGTCGGGCCTGGACGTGGTGGCTCACGCCTGTAGTCCCAGCACTCTGGGAGGCCGAGGCGGGTTGATCACTTGAGGCTAGGAGTTCGAGACCAGCCTGGCCAACATGGTGAAACATATGAAAAATACAACAGACAAACCAACCAACCAACCCAGCGACAACAAAACAGGTCTACCTTGGAGTCATACTCTAATTTTTTCTATTTTCCTCCCTTTCTGATCCTTTATCCCACTTTCTTTTTCTTTCTCTTCCTTCTCCTTCTTCTTTGTCAAATAGAGGATTGAGTTATTATCATTGATCCATACAAAGTCCCTCTCTCATTTATTTTCTTTAATTCCCACCCCCCATTTCTATTCCCTGTCTTCCCACGTGCAACCTTCCTAATATGTTTGATATGTATCTTTTTGTTTGTATGTATTTTTAGAAAAATGTTTATTGTTTTGTGTGCAAAAAAAAATTAATTAAAAAAACATTATTTCGTATTTTCTGTAAGTCAGGAATTTAGAAGCCACTTAGCTCTATAGTTCTGGCTTGAAGTGTCTCAGGAGGTTGCAGTAAAATATGCGGCTGTAGTCATTTGAAGGCTAGGCTGGTGCTGGAAAATCTATTTCCAAGGTGGTTCACTCACATGGATGGGTCGTTTACAGAAGGCCTCTCAGTTCCTCTGTATATGGGCCTGTCCTCAGGCTGCTTGAGTATCCTTACAACACATCAGCTGGCTTTCAATTGATTCAAGAAAGAGAAAGATGGAAGCTGCAATGTCTCTTGTGATCCACCATCAGAAGTCATTCACCATCATTTCTGCAATGCTCTACTGATTGCTCAGGTCAAATCTATTTGATTTGGGAGGGAAACTACAAAAGGGTATGAGTACCAATGGGCAAGAATCATGGGGGTCATCTTGGAAGATGGCTACGACACAGATGTCAGGAAGAATCCAGGCTTCCCCATTGACTCATCTATGAGTAAATATAAGGCTTTGTTTCCTCATATGTAAAATGAGAATGCTAATATTTATTTTGCAAGACTTTTTTATTCTTTTTTTAATTCTTTTTTTTTTTTTGAGACGAAGTCTTGCTGTCACCCAGGCTGGAGTGCAGTGGCTTGATCTTGGCTCACTGCAACCTCTGGCACCTGGGTTTAAGCGATTCTCCTGCCTCAGCCTCTGAAGTAGCTGGGATTACAGGCGCGTGCCACCATGCCCAGCTAATTTTTGTATATTTAGTAGAGATGGGGTTTCAGCATCTTGGCCAGGCTGGTCTTAAACTCCTGACCTCGTGATCCACCCCTCCTCGGCCTCCCAAAGTGCTGGGATTACAGGCGTGAGCCACCGCACCCGGCCTCTTTTTTTAATTTTTATTTTTTTGATGAGGTCTTTCCAGATGAGGTCTATTTTGCAAGACTGATATGAAGTTTAAATGAGAGGGTAGTATGTATAAGACACAGCATCAGCATCATGGTATCTGACAGTCACTGATGTTTGTACTGTGTCAATTAGGTAAGTTGAAATCTAGTTCCTCAAATGTCCCTTCCCAATATGGGTCCAGGATAGGATTCACTACAAAAGAATTTCGTGTAAGTTTGGAAGGAGCAGGTACGATTTGTGTAAGATTTGGAAGCAGCAGCCCTTGTGTTCCGAAGGTTGATGTAAATATCACATGCTGCTGCAGATCATAGAGTTGTTACTGATCTGCTAACATACTTTGTTGGTACAGAGCATTAACTGGCCCACAGCTCCTTCAACTCCCACCAGATTTTCTATTTCAGTGTCTCCAAGCCTTGGAGCAAGGCACATGTAGTTCCATGGTAAAGGCATTAGCTTATGCGACATATCACATGCTCATCAATGTGAAAGATAGCTGTGAGTTCCATTTTGTCTTCGTGGGTTCCAGTTTGTCCTGTGGATTCTAGTTTGTCCTCATTCTCCCTCAATGCAATCCAACTTTTCTTCCTGATTGCTAGCCCTGATGACCTGTCATAAACTTCAGGCCCCTTGCTGGATGCAGAGGGAACAGCCTTCCATGTACTCATTCGTCAGCTTTCCTTTGTGATTTCTGGTTAGTGACTTTTCTGATTGTCCAGCCATCTCCTTTCAGACCTTTTCTTCCCTAGCTTCTCCTGCAATTGTATTGTATCCAATTCTTAGAATAAAGCCTGTATTCCATAGTGGTGGCCACTTCCCTGATCAGCCCATAACTGATAATAAAATGGATGAAGTTAGATACTGCAACAATGAAAAACATGTGTCAGCCGGGCGCAGTGGCACACGCCTGTAATCCCAGCACTTTGGGAGGCTGAGGCAGGCGGATCACGAGGTCAGGAGATCAAGACCATCCTGGCTAACATGGTGAAACCCTGTCTCTACTAAATATACAAAAAATTAGCCGGGTGTGGTGGCAGACGCCTGTAGTCCCAGCTACTCAGGAGGCTGAGGCAGGAGAATGGTGTGAACCCGAGAGGCAGAGCTTGCAGTGAGCGGAGATTGCACCACTGCACTCCAGCCTGGGTGACAGAGCGAAACTCTGTCTCAAAAAAAAGAAAAAGAAAAAAACATGTATCATCGGCTTTGGACAGGGGTGGGCGGAAGCCAAAAGGACCTCAAGTGAAGTCTTGAAGGACAGTGAGGGAATTGCTATTGAAGGTCGGTGCTTTGAGTTGACTTGTGTCCCCACCAAAATTCATACTGAAATTCTAACTCCCAGTACCTCAGAATGTGATCTTATTTGCTCTTGTTTTTGTTTTTTTTAGTGACAGGGTCTCACTCTGTCACCCAGGCTGGGGTAGAGTGGTGCAATCATAGCTCGCTATAACCTTGAACTCCTGTGCTAAAGTGATCCTCCTGCCTCCACCTCCCAAGTACATAGGATTATAGGCACATACCACCATGCCCAGCTAATTTTTTTACTTTTTTTGTAGAGACAGGGTCTTGCTATGTTGTCCACACTGGTCTCAAACTCCTGGCCTCAAAGGATCCTCCCACTTCAGCCTTCCTAAGCACTGGGATTACAGGCATGAGCCACTGCACCCAGCCATAATGTAATCATATTTGAAGATAGGGTCTTTATAGAGGTAGTTCACTTAAAATGATGTCATTAGATTGGGTCCTAATCCATTATGACTGGCGTCCAAATTTTGGACACAAACATGCACACAGAAAGAACACCATGCCAGCCTGAAGACAGAGATCAGAGTGATGGATCTACAAGCCAAAGAATGCCAAACATTCCTGCCAGCAAGCAAACCACGAGAATCTAGGAAACATGGGACAGATTATTGCTCACAGCTCTTAGGCAGGATCAACCCAACCAACACCTTGACCTTGGACATCTAGCCTCCAGAACTGTGAGATTGCCAGGGGCAGTGGCTCATGTCTGTAATCCCAGCACTTTGGGAGGCCAAGGCAGGTGGGTCACTTGAGGCCAGGAGTTCAAGACCAGCCTGGCCAACATGGCAAAACCCTGTCTCTACTAAAATACAAAAAATTAGCTGGGCATGGTGTCATGTGCCTGTAATCCCAGCTACTTGGGAGGCTAAGGCATGAGAATCGTTTGAACCTGGCAGGCAGAGGTTGCAGTGAGCTGAGATTGAGCCACTGCACCCCAGCCTGGGTAACAGAGTGAGACTCTGTCTCAAACAAACAAACACACACACACACAAAACAGAACTGTGAGATGATAAATTTCTGTAGTCTAAACCACCGGTTCTGTTGTTTAAACCACCCTGTTTGTGGTACCTTGTTATGGCACCCTTAGCAAACTAATACAGTTGGATAAAAGGCAACTCCTGTCGTATAGTGGCAGAAAGTTTGGCAGCATTGTTGTCTGAGGTAATGTAAAAAACAGAAAGAGTAGTGAGTATGTGGTGTGCACCTATAGACCCAGCTACTCAGGAGGCTGAGGCAGGAGGATCATATGAGCACAGGAGTTCAAGGCCAGCCTGCGCCACATAGTGAGACATATCTCAACAAAAAAAAAAGGAAAGAAAGGGTATCTCATGAAAATTAGAAAGCGCAGTTAATGATCTTGTATGTCATGGGTTTGGCTAGGGAAGGTTCCAGTCAGAGTATTGAAATTGCCAAGTGGAGTCTTCTATTTGTTTAAGACAAAATACAAGAAAGTTGAACTAAGGAATTGTTTAATTTTCAAGCAGCACTTAGAATATTAAAAAGTCAAGACTTGCTAGGTCAAAAATAAACCTGTTTCTAACCTCTAGTATCTCCCAACAAAAAGACTTTCACAGCAAGAGATGACCTAATAGCAAAGATTAAATTCAATACACTTCAAGTAAAGTATGGCCTCTGGGTAAAAATAACCTTGGGGGGCTGGGCATGGTGGCTCACATCTGTAATCCTAGCACTTTGGGAGGCCAAGCCAGGAGAACCACTTGAGGTCAGGAGTTCAAGACCAGCCTGGGCAACATAGTGAGACCTGGTTGCTATAAAAATAAAAGTAAACAATAATAATCTCAAGGGCTTTTTTCAGCTCAGGAAACAGCTGTAAGATTGAAGGGCATGCTTCATAGACATTCCCAATTAGACAAAAGGCTTCAGGAATTTTAAAAGCATTATCTCAGAGTACCTTGATTGTAAGTCCAAGGAAGAGAGAAAATAGCCTTTAAAGACTTTAGGGGGCCAGACGTGGTGGCTCAGGCCTATAATCCCAACACTTTCGAAGGCCGAGGTGGATGGATCCCTTGAGTCCAGGAGTTTAAGACCAGCCTGGCCAACATAGCGAGAACCCCAGTTCTACAAAAGAAATTTTTTCTTATTAGCTGGCCATGGTGGCATGCACCTATAGTCCCAGCTACTCTGGAGGCTGAGGTGAGAAGATTGCTTGAGCCTAGGAGGTCACGGCTGCAGTCAGCTAGATAGTGCCACTGCACTCCAGCCTGGGTGACAGAGCAAGACCCTGTCTCTTAAAAGACTTTAGAGTGTGGCTTTTGTCTAACAGAGTGAACCTCAATACTATTAATAGAAAACTCACAATGTTTTTAAGAGAATTATATTGGTAGAAGCACCATGAACTTGAACTGAAAAGAACAGATAGTTCAAAATGAAAAGAGACCTTATGGCACCCAACTTTATATAGAGAGGAAGCAGGCTGAAAAGGCAACTTATTTGCAAACACAGGTTTTTTTTTATGGAAACGGAAGCAAAGCTAAATGCAGAACCAAGAGTCCAAAGGGAAGAGCCAAGAATCACAGAGAAAAACTCCCTTGGAGCAGGACTAGGCCTTAGTCAAGGAACTAGAAATATGTGCCTGGATGGATTTCAGAATTGCTATGAGCCAGTAACTGCTATGTGCCTCTCATTCTTCCTCCCTCCACCTTTTCCTTTTTCTTTTTTTTTTTTTTGAAACAGAGTCTCACTTTGTGCCCCCAGGCTGGAGTGCAGTGGCGTGATCTTGGCTCACTGCAACCTCTGCCTCCTAGGTTCAAGCGATTCTCCTCCCTCAGCCACCCAAATAGCTGGGACTACAGGCCCACGCCACCATGCCCAGCTAATTTTTTGTATTTTTAGTAGAGACGGGGTTTCACCGTGTTGCCAGGCTGATCTCGAACTCCTGAGATCAGGCAATCCACCCACCTCAGCCTCCCAAAGTGCAGGGATTACAGATGTGAGCTATCATGCCTGGCCCCTCCACCTTTTTCTTTTTTCTTTTCTTTTTTTTTTTTTTTGATAGGGAGTCTCACTCTGTCACCTAGGCTGGAGTGCAACGGCACGATCTCGGCTCACTGCAATCTCCACCTCCCAGGTTCAAGAGATTCTCCTGTCTCAGCCTCCCGAATAGCTGGGATTACAGGCACATGCCATCACGCCTGGCTAATTTTTTGTATTTTAGTAGTTACAGGATTTCACCGTGTTGCCCAGGCTGGTCTTGAACTCCTGAGCTCAGGCAATCCACCCGCCTCAGCCTCCCAAAGTGCTAGGATTACAGGCGTGAGCCACTGAACCCGGCCTTTCCTCCACCTTTTTCAATGGGAGTATTTGCTATAATTTTGCTGTCCTTGTATCACTATTACATGTTGGCCAGTGTGCAAAATAGAGTAAACCATAGCAAGCCTGACTACTTATCCTTAGAAGGGTATGCTTAGGCCAGGCATGGTGTTTCATGACTGTAACCCCAGCACTTTGAGAGGCCAGGGCAGAAGATCACTTGAGCCCAAGAGTTTGAGACCACCTGGGCAACATAATGAGACCTCATCTCTACAAATAAAGAAAAATTAGCTGAGCATAGTGGTGCATACCTATGGTCCCAGCTACTCAGAAGGCTGAGATGGGAGGATCGCATGAGCCCAGGAGGTCAAGGCTCCAGTGAGCTGTGATTGCACCACTGCACTCCAGCCTGGGTGAAATGAGATCCTACCTCAAAAAAATAAAAGTAAAAAACTAGCCAGGCATGGTGGTGCATGCCTGTAGCCCCAGCTACTTAAGAGGCTGAGGCAGGGGGATCACTTGAGCCCAGAAGTTTGAGGCTACAGTGAGCCGTGATTGCACCACTGCACTCCAGCCTGAGCAATAGAGCAAGAACCACTCTCTAAAAAAGAAAAAAGACAGAAAGGTCTGCTTCCAAGGTTAGCCTTTTGTTTTGTTTTGTTTTGTTTTGTTTTGTTTTGTTTTGTTTTGTTTTTTGTTTTGTTTTGTTTTGTTTTGTTTTGTTTTGTTTTGTTTTGTTTTTTGAGACGAATCTCGCTCTGTTGCCCAGGCTGGAGTGCTCTGTCGCCCAGGCTGGAGTGCAGTGGTGCGATCTCGGCTAACTGCAAGCTCTGCCTCCCGGGTTCAAGTGATTCTCCCACTTCAGCCTCCCGATTAGATGGGACTATAGGCGCATACCACCACACCCAGTTAATGTTACATTTTTTGTAGAGACAGGACTTTGCCATGTTGCGCGGGCTGGTCTTGAACTCCTGAGCTCAAGTGATCCACCGACGTCGACCTCCCAAAGTGCTGCGATTACAGGCGAGAGCCACCATGCCTGGCCACTTTGCTCTGTATCTTCTTGTTGTAGTAAATCTTAGCCATGAATATGACTATTTGCTGAGTCCTATTAGTCTTTATAGAGAATCATTCAACCTCGGGTGAGGGACCCATAACACAGGCAAGAGACACAAATAACTCGTCTCTAGTTTGTGGCTCTTCTGATCAAGAGGAGATTGCAATCAAGGAAACTCATTCACACCTGACCCTAATTTATATGCGATCCTGGACTTCAAGCCAATACCATGAAATGGACATGAATTGTGGTAGCCTGTGCTGTTCATTCTATTCCTTTCTATAGACACACATCAAGGAAGTCTAATTCCCCTCCTCTGGAATATGGGTAAACTTCGTGACTTGTTTGAGCAATAGAATGTGGCAGAACAGGGACTTCTAAAGCTAGGTTGTAAAAAACCATACAACTTTTCACCTGGATTTCTTGGAATTTCACTCTTGGGTTGCTCCCTCTTGGAAACTTCCTTCCATCCTGTAAGAAGCTAAAGCCACATGGAAAGGCTGCATGGAGAGAGAGAACAATGCTGGTCAACCCCCAGCTGTTTCAGCCACACAAGCCCACAAATAAGATATCTTAGGAAAGGAGGAAAGGATCTACCTGGAACATTCTAGACCCAGTAGACGCTACATGGAGCAAAACTGAAGCCCCAGACATATGACAATGTCATATGTTCTTGCCATCTCCAGCCATTTGAGCCAACCCAGCTGAGACCTCCAACACTGGGAAGCAAAGACAAGCCATTCCTGCTCTGCCCTGCCCAAACTCCAACTCTCTGGATCATGAATATAATAAAATAGTAGGGCCGGGCGCCGTGGCTCACGCCTGTAATCCCAACACTTTGGGAGGCCGAGGCGGGTGGATCACAAGGTCAGGAGTTCAAGACCAGCCGGGCCAAAATGGTGAAACCCTGTCTCTACTAAAAATACAAAAATTAGCTGGGAGTGGTGGCGGGCACCTGTAATCCCAGCTACGTGGGAGGCTGAGGCAGAGAATTCCTTGAACCCGGGAGGCGGTGATTGCAGTGACCCAAGATTACGTCACTGCACTCCAGCCTGGGAGACAGAGTGAGACTCCATCTCAAAAAAAAAAAACAAAAACAAAAAAACAGTAGCTGTTTTATGGCACTAAGTTTTGGAAAGGATGGTTATGTAACATTGGATAACCAAGCAGCAGTAACATGATAATGTCCCCAAGAAAATGTTTCCTTCTCCTGCCCACCAGAGAAGATTCTGTCTTGGCCTACTCAGATTCTTCCCCTCTCCTGTCTTCCAAGGAGGGTCCTGCCTTCCCAGACCAGTTTTTTTGTTTTTTGTTTTGTTTTGTTTTGTTTTGTTTCAGTGGAGAATTAAGAAGAAAGGAAGAAGGAAAGAGGACCACAATGCAGAGTTTTTTGGAGGGAAGGGGCAGTCGTCGAAAAAAAAAAAAGAGCAGCTACAGTATGTGAAAACATTGGATGGGAAAGGGATGAAGGGTGAATTCTAAGAAGTCTCATGGGACACTAAATGTTTCTATAGTGTTCAAAATGTACAAATAAAGTATGCGGAATATTTTTAAATTTGTTCTGGCTGAATGGACTGTGTTCTTTTATTTAGGGCTAGCTCAGTCACGGCTGATACTTAGTCACTGCTTTCTAAGAGTTATCCTGCTAAGTGCTACAAAGGAAAAGTAGGGGTTGATATGAGAGTATACACTGGTAAACTTGCTGGTCTGTTGGGATCAGGGAAGCCTTCAAATGAGAAAATGTCAATGAGTCTGGATCCTGATGGATGAGTTGCAGTTAACTGGGCAAAAAAAAAATGGGGGAAGAGCCTTCCAGACAGAAAGATCAGTCTGAAAGGAGAATGGTTTAGTCAAGAAACCCAAATGAAGGCAGCAGGTCTGGAGTGTGGTGAACACTGGGAAGAGTGCTGAGATGAGAGAAGGGAGTTGGTTGGTATCTGAGTCTATTAAGCCAGGAGCACCAGGCCTGTCAGTTAGTTCAGTAGAGTTCTTATCTTCCCCCCAAATACCCTGAAATACCCTGTAATCAGTGGACACAATCTGGCAACAGGAGGCAGAAATGTTGAATGTCTGTGACTAAAGTTGGCAGATGTTCAGCAGTAGCTGATAGCATCTTCATTACTGCCATTTCCTGAGGAGGAAAGGTCATTTCTGGTTCCACGGTAAGTCTCATAAGCTGGCCCCAGGATTTAACCAGAGCCTGAGGAAGTTAGGCCTGTCTCATGTCTTCAGAGTCAGGTGAGATTGCAGGCTCCTCAACTGGCAAAAACAACACCCCTCTCTGCCTCACAGGGTTATTATGAAGAATGAATAAAATAATAACAGCTGTGAAAGCATGGCATAATCACGATAGCCTATCCAAATGGGAGGGGTGAGAGTGACAAACAGGAAAAAGGAGAATAATAATAATAGAGTTCTGATGCCAAAGAGGACATAGGCCTCTGATGCCTTGGGGTTGGGTGGTTTGCACAACGTACAAAAGCAGCAAAATATGATCTTTTAATGATAAGAACTGAGTGACAGGACTAACTTTGAAAGACTTCTCAGACATTACAAACTGAAGTTCCAGCTGAGCCCAGCATTCCATGAAAAATCCCAATTTAGTGATAATTCCACTGGGACCAAGGCCAGATCTACTGCCACATTGAATGCATGAAAATCCATATCAGCCTAACCCACTGAGGACAGGAGTAGGAGTACAGTCAGGAGAAGCTTACTACATGTGGCATGTGAGACTTGAGAATTAAAGTTCACAGATAGCTATAGAGGGGAAGGAATGACGTTCCAGAACCAGCTGCATGTGCAGACATATGGGAGCAAAAACAAAACAAAACAGGCCGGGTGTGGTGGCTCACGCCTGTAATCCCAGCATTTGGGGAGGCCGAGGCAGGGGGATCACGAGATCAGGAGTTCAAGACCAGCCTGACCAACACAGTGAAACCCTGTCTCTAATAAAAATAAAAAATTAGCCGGGCATGGTGGCGCATGCCTGTAATCCCAGCTACTCAAGAGGCTGAAGCAGGAGAATCGCTTGAACCCAGGAGGCGGAGGTTGCAGTGAGCTGAGATCACGCCACTGCACTCCAGCCAGGGCAACAGAGCGTGTCTCCGTCTCAAAAAACAAAACAACAACAACGACAACAAAGTATGTGAGAGATGAAGGAGAAAAAGGACAGCAGAATGTTGTAGAATGGTATTTTGGCCAATATTCTTTGGTCTTTGCGGTCACAAAGGTGGTAAAAGACAGGACTTTTTAAGGAGAAATTGAATCAAAAAGCCAGGCAAACCCATAGCCAACATCAAACTCAATAGTCTAAAACTATAAGTTTTTCCTCTAAGGTCAGAAATAAGGTAAGGATGCCCACTCCCACCACTTCTATTCAACATAGTACTGGAAGTCCTAGCCAGAGCAATTAGACAAAGAAAAAAAAAATTCTAATTGGAAAGAAAGAAATGAAATTATCTCTGTTCACAGATGATATGATCTTATATGTAGAAAACCCCAAGATTCCACCTCTCAAAATGTTTAGAACTAGTGAATGAATTCAGCAAAGTTGCAGGATACAAAATCAACACTCAAAAATCAGCTGTATTTCTTATACACTAACAATGAACAATCCAAAAAGAAAATTACAAAAACAATTTCATTTACAGGAGCATCAAAAAGAATAAAATGGCCAGGCACAGTAATCTCAACACTTTGGGCAACTGAGGCAGAAGGATCACTTGAGGCCAGGAGTTCAAGACTAGCCTGAGCAACATAGTGAGACCTCATCTCAAAAAAAAAGTAGAAATTTTTAAGATATATATTTTAAAAAGAGTAAAATACTTAATAAGTAACTTAACCAGGAAGGTAAAAGACTTGTACAATGAAAACTACAAAACATTGCTGAAGGAAATTAAAGAAAACACAAATAGGCCAGGCACAGTGGCTCACACCTGTAATCCTAGCACTTTGGGAGGCAGAGGCGGGCAGATCACCTGAGGTCAGGAGTTCGAAACCAGCCTGACCAATATGGAGAAACTCCGTCTCTACTAAAAATACAAAATTAGCTGGGTGCAGTGGTGCATGCCTGTAATCCCAGCTACTCAAGAGGCTGAGACAGCAGAATTGCTTGAACCCAGGAGGCAGAGGTTGTGGTGAGCCAAGATTGTGCCGTCACACTCCAGCCTGGGCAAAAAGAGCGAAACTCCGTCTCAAAAAAAAAAAAAAAAAGGAAAGAAAAAAGAAAACACAAATAATGGAAAGTTATCCCATGTTCATTGATTAGAAGACTTAATTTTGTTAAGATGTCAATACTACCCAAAGCGATCTACAGATTTAATGCAATCTCTATCAAAATCCCAGTGACATTTTTTGCAGAAATAGAAAAAAAAATCCTATGCCAGGCACGGTGACTCAAGCCTGTAATCCCAGCACTTTGGGAGGCTGAGGTGGGAGGATCACCTGAGGTCAGGAGTTCAAGATCAGTCTGGCCAAAATGGTGAAACCCCATCTCTACTAAAAATACAAAAATTAGGTGGGTGTGGTGGCACATACCTGTAATCCCAGCTACTCAGGAGGCTGAGATGGGAGAATTGCTTGAACCTGGGAGGTGTTCAAGCCGAGATCGCACCCTTGCACTCCAGCCTGGGTGACAAGAGCAAAACTCCCTCTCAAAAAAATAAAGAAAAAAAATCCTAAAATTCATATGGAATCTCAAGGGACACCAAATAGCCAAAACAATCTTAAAAAAGAAGAATAAAGCTGAAGGCCTCACATTTCCTGATTTCAAAACTACTACAAAACTACAGTAACCAAAACAGTTTGGTACTGGCATAAAGACAGGCATATAAACCAATGGAATAGAATAAAGAGCCAAGAAAGAAACCTTTGCATATATCATCAAGTGGTGTTTGACAAGGGTGCCAAGCCCCTTCAAAGGGGAAAGGACAATCTTTTCAACAAATAATACTGAAAAAACTGGATATCCACAGGCAAAATAATGAGGTTGGATTCTTGCCTTACATAATATAAAAAACTTAACTTAAAATAGATCAAAGACCCAAAGGTAAGACCTAAAACTCTTAGCAGAAAACACAGGACAAATTTTCACTACATTAGATTTGGCAATGGGTTCTTGGCTTTGACACCAAAGACACAGGCAACAAAAGAAAAAATAAACAAATTGGACTTCATGAAAGTTTTTAAATTTTGTTCATCAAAAGACAATCTCAACAGGGCAAAAAGACAACCCACAGAATGGGCAAAAATATTTGCAAGGCATGTATCACATATTTAATATTTAGGGCCGGGCGCGGTGGCTCACGCCTGTAATCTCAGCACTTTGGGAGGCCGAGGTGGGCAGATCACAAGGTCAGGAGATCGAGACCATCCTGGCTAACATGGTGAAACCCCGTCTCTACTAAAAATACAAAAAAATTAGCCGGGCGTGGTGGCACATGCCTGTAGTCCCAGCTACTTGGGAGGCTGAGGCAGGAGAATGGCGTGAACCCGGGAGGCGGAGCTTGCAGTGAGCCGAGATCGTGCCACTGCACTCCAGCCTGGGTGACAGAGGGAGAGACTCCGTCTAAAAAAAAAAAAACAAAAAAAAGAGTTTAATATTTAGAATATATAAAGAACTCCTCAATCGCAACAACAACAATAAAAAACTCAAATTTTAAGTGGGCAAAGGATTTGAATGTTCAAAGAAGGTATGCAAAAAAACTAATGCTTAACATTACTAATGTTGATTAGATGCTCAACCTTATTAATTATTAGGAAAATGAAAATCAAACTACAATGAGCCATCACTTCACACCCATTAGGATACCTACTATCAAAAAAAGGAAAGCGCGAGTGTTGGCAAGGATGTGGAGAAACTGGAAAACTTGCGCACTGACAGTAGGAATGTAAAATGATATAGTCATTGTGGAAAACAATATGACGGTTCCTCAGAATGTTAAAAATAGGATTACCACATGATCCTGCAATTCCACTTCTGAGTATTACCCAAAAGAATTGAAAATAGGGTCTCAAAGAGATAGTTGTGTATCCATTTCATAACAGCATTATTCAAAAAAGCTAAAAAGGAAAAACAACCTATGTCCATGGATGGATGAATGAATAAGCAAAATGTGGCATATACATACAATGGAATATTCTTCAGATTTAAAAAGGAAGGAAATAGTGATACATGCTGCATGGATGAAGGCTGAGGACATTATGCTAAATGAAATAAGCCAGTCGCAAAAAGACCAACATTATATGATTCCACTTATATGAGGTACTTACAGAGTAGTCTAAATCACAGACACAGAAGTACAATGGTGGTTGCCAGGGAATATGGGGAGAGGAGAATGGGGAGCTGTTGTTTAGTGGGTGTAGATTTAGTTTTACAAGATGAAAAGAGTTACGAATGGTGATGATGGCTGCACAATGTTATGAATGTATTTAATACTACCAATTGTATACTTAAAAATAGTTAAGATGGTAAATTTTATGTTATGTGTATTTTACCACAATAAAAAAATTAGAAAAAAAGGCCCAGCCGAGTAGTGAAATCTCAGGACAAGACAGAGAGGAGGGGAATCTGGCATAAACCCAGAGGTGGAGAAATCAGGGAGAACAGGCCAAGTCATGGATCCACACCCAAGGGCAAGAGGCAGAGCCTGAAGAAATGCCTGAGATTTTCTCATGGTCATAATGAGAAAATCATTTCATCATGGTCAAAGGCAAGAGTGTAGCCCGAGGACTTGTGGGTAATGCCCAGCTCAGGTGTAACATACATGTACAGTTGATGCTTGAACAACACAGGTTTAAACTGTGCGGGTCCACTTATATGCAGATTTTCTTCTGCCTCTGCCACTCAGAGACAGTAGGATTAATCTGTCATCTTCCCCCTCCTCAGCCTACTCATCATGAAGAAGTTTATGATGATCCACTTCCACTTAATAAATATTAATACATTTTCTCTTCCTTATGATTTTCTTAATAATATTTTATTTCTATAACTTTATTGTAAGAATATAGTATATAATAAATATAACATACAAAATATGTGTTAATCAACTGTTTATGTTTATTAACTGTTATTCTATTCCATTAGTCTATATGTCTGTCTTTACGCCAGTGCCCTACTGTTTTGATTACTATAGCATTGTAGTACTTTTGAAACCAGGAAGTGTGAAGCCTCCAGCTTTTTTCTTCCTTTTCTGGTCAATAGGAGGCTATTAGTAGTCAAGTTTTGGGGAAGTCAAAAGTTGTAAGAGAATTTTCAACTACATGGGGTAGGGATAGGGGTCAGCTAAAATTAAGGAGTGGCTTAAAGAGGAGCCCATGAAAAAGGCTAAGACTAAGAAAATGCAGCCACAGCAGTGAGCAGTGACTCATGCTTGTAATGCCAATACTTGTGGAGGCCAAGGCAGGAGGATCGCTTGAGGCCAGGGGTTCGAGACCAGCCTGTGCAACATGGTGAAACTCCGTCTCTAAAAAATTAATTTAAAAATTAGCCAGATGTGGTAGCACTTGCCTGTAGTCCTAGCTACTCAGCAGGTCAAGGTGGAAGGGTCTTTTGAGCCCAAGAGTTCGAGGTTGTAGTGAGCTGTGATTGTACTACCACACTCCAGCCTAGGTGACAGAGCAAGACCCTGTATCAAAAAAAAAAAAAAAAAAAAAGAAACACACAGAGAGAGAGAGAGAAGGGGAGGGAAGGAGGGAGGAAGGAAGGGAGGGAGGGAGGGAGGGACGGAGGATGGAAGGAAGGAGTGCCACCAGAGGGGTCCAAAATCTCCCCTCCACTCTCTCCATCAAAATCTTCTCCTAAGTGTGGGAAACCAATCTAAATTAAAGCAATTTATATTCAGGAGTGAATGACCAATGCTTCAGCCATCATGGGTATTAACCTACAAGGTAAATTAATCTCCACTGGATGAAATTTTAGCCTACTTGACCTGGGAGTGGCAAAGAACGCTTCAATTATGGCTACTGTAGCCATTGACTTCAGCTTGTGGGAGAGAAGCAGAGGAGACAGTTGGAAGCAGCTCTGAAGCTCCTCTGAAGTCCTAATTCTGGGATACTCACGTGTTTCCTCTCCCAACATCTTCTTCTAATGAGGACATCTACAGTTTGAATCTGATGCAAACCTCTAACTGACAGCTACGTATCCATAGAGTTTCTGGGCAAATATTGGCATCCAAGTAGGACAGGGCAAATACTGGTTTCCAAGGTCCAGTTCAGCCTCAGGCTGAATATCCACCTGTCCTCTGCCCCATTATTGACTCAATAAGGACAGAACAACTCAGGCCTCTGACTCCACACAAGAAACTAATGGGAGAGAGTAGTAGAGAAGAGGTCATCACTTGCCATTCATCCTCTCCTTCTGGGAAAGCATAGAACATCTTTTCCTCCATTCTTCACTCCCTTCCTTTTTTCTCCATGCCTTTCTTTCCTCTTTCCTTTCTTCCTTCCACAAATATGTATTCAGCATCTTCTCTGTATCAGGTATTATGCCAGGCACTGGAGATCCAACAGTGGACATGCATGCACAGCCCTTTCCCTCGTGGACTCATGGTTTGGTGCAGTCCTGTCCCTTCTGCTGATGACTTGAGGAGGCCATGCCATGTGGGTGCTGCTGAGTCACCACTCAGAACCATACAGCAGGCCTTCAGAGCAGCTTCCTCCTCCTTCCCATGTTTCCAGTCCCCCATTATCTAATCTTTATTAATAGTGTCATTCAAAGGTTTTACCAGCCAGGAAAGGAAGGATTGAGTCTGCAGAGTCAGCTTTTTTTTTTTAATGGCATCTGATTTACACACCATTTTGTAACACATTATTAGACTCTCTTTTTACCTGGTTATTAAGTGACCATGAAGGTTGTTCAGTTTTTCCTGTTCTTGGTATAATTCCTGCATTTTTACATAACTCTTTGGCTTACTCACAAGTTCCCTGAATACACTCTTCCCTCATTAGCAGAGAGAAATATATTTTATACGCAAAATAAACTTAACAGAAGAAATACAATAGGCCAGGCGCAGTGATTCAAGCCTGTAATCCTAGCACTTTGGGAGGCTGAGGCAAGCAGATCACTTGAGGCCAGGAGTTTGAGACCAGCCTGGCCAACATGGCAAAACCACATCTCTACCAAAAATAAAAATAAAAAAAATTAGCCGGGGGTGGTGGCACGCACCTGTAATCCCAGCTATTCAGGAGGCTGAGGCACAAGAATCGCTCGAACCCAGGAGGCGAAGGTGGCAGTGAGCCAAGTTCGCACCACTGCACTCCAGCTTGGGTGACAGAGCAAGACTCTGTCTCAAAAAAAACAAAAAACAACAACAACGACAACAAAAAAAAAAAACCAAGAAATAAAACAACTTGATAATGAGTTAGAGGGACATTGTTTCCAGGGGATACAACTGAAGAATATCTTTCTTTTTAAGACCATAGGTTTTTATTAAAATGTTTGATTTTTATCCAACTGTATCTTATTCTAAAATAGAAATTTCAGTAATGTTCTCTACCACATACTTCATTAATTTTTAACCTGTCACCAAATTTATTATTGTAACCTCTTCTTTTTTATAATCTTTATTTGAATAATATATTACCATTCAGAACTCTCTTCATTGATGCAAATTTGTTTGCATTCATTTGTAGTCTAAACTAAATTTAGTGCTCAACTGTAAGATTTTCCAGTTAGCTCTGCACATCTATACTTTGGCTATTAATAAATAACCTGTACTATGCTTCAAATTTAATCCTTTTATGGAAGAATCTAAGTAGGAGATAAACGAATAGTTTAGTATTTTAATCAAATAAAACTTGATAACAAAGCAAACCTGATATATAGGTATGAGTTGTTATTCTGTTATATATCTACAGAAAAGTCTGCATACATTATGTAATTACACACCTGAAGATAGTATGTCAAGGGTTAGATGGCTGAAGAGATGAGGAAAGATTGGAAACATGGGAAGGAGGAGGAAGCTGCTCTGAAGGCCTGCTGTATCGTTCTGAGTGGTAACTCAGCAGCACCCACATGGCATGGCCTCCTCAAGTCATCAGCAGAAGGGACAGGACTGCATCAAACCATGAGTCCACGAGGGAAAGGGCCGTGCATGCATGTCCACTGTTGGATCTCCAGTGCCTGGCACTCCAATACCTGATACAGAGAAGATGCTGAATACATATTTGTGGAAGGAAGAAAGGAAAGGGGACTGGAAGGCAGGCATGAATGAAGTAAGGAAGGGAGTGAATGTCTAATATATAAGGCATGTAAATATTTCCAATCATTCCAAACATCTGGGTCAATATATAACAAAGACACTATTATCAATTACATAATACTAACCAAGCAAAATTTTAAAAATACAGAGACTAGGTGCTGTGGCTTATACCTGTAAGCCCAGCACTTTCGGAGGCCTAGGCAGGAGGATCACTTGAGGCTAGGAGTTAGAGACCAGCTTGGGCAACATAGAGAGACCCTGTCTCTATCAAAGATTAAAATAAAAATATTAGCCAGGCATGGTGGTGCTTGCCTATAGTCCCAGCTATTGGGGAGGCTGAGGTGGGGGGAGTTCTTGAGCCCAGGAGTTCCAGGCTACAGTGGGCTATGATCACACCACTGCACTCCAGCCTGGCCAACAGAGCAAAATCTTGTCTCTAAAAAAAAAATGTTTAAATACATAATTTCAGGAAATCCCCTATGAAGAGTATAGACATGGCAAGTGCCATTGATAGAGCAAGTAAAGTTTAATGATTAAAAGGTGCCCAGCCTCCACATAGTGTATGATTCTATTCACATGAACTGTCCAGAAAAGGCAAATTCAAAGGGACAGAAAGTAGACTGGTGGTTGCCCAGGGCCAGGAGGAGGGGAGAATTGGAGCGTGACTGTTTAAGGGGTTTCTTACTGGTGTGATGGAAATGTTGTAAAACTGATTGTGGTGATGGTTGCATAACTCTGAGTATACTAAAAACCACTGAATTTTAAACTTAAGCAGGTGAATTGTATGGTATGTAAATTAATTTATACAATTCTGTTGTTAAAAGGATGTAAGAGGCACCCTAATGCATGCTGACTAAGGTTTAGAAGGTGCCACCAAGTCCCCTGCTCCAGCCAAGAATCAATCTCAAACAAATAATATAAATAACCTACAACCTTGGCTAGTATGAAATGGTCTTATTTGAATTTGGGGTCTAGTAATATTACTGTAACCCTAGAAAAATATCAAAATAAATATTACTTATAAGTGTAGAGGCAATAAAAATAAAATCCACGATTTTAATGTTTTAAAATTAGATTTAAGTGTAGTTTTAGCCTTTGTGATCATTTTATTTTCATGTTTCTGTCTATTATTTGATGTGTTAGGATGTTTGCAGGGTTTAAGAGATCAGTTTTATTGAATTTATTATTGTAATTTAGATTCTTTAAGGGAATTTAAATTAAGTTTATGTAGTGATCCTTATGATAGACTCCCAACATTCATTCCACTCTGAGATGATTAGTAAAAGCCAACTGGCAATCCCATTCTCGCCAGTGGTTCATTTAGGAACAGGTGTGTTACACAGTTCTGGCCAATGAAGTTTCAGGAAAAGTCCACTGTGAGGCTTCTAGGAGAGGTTTCCACAGTCCCCCAAAAAAGGAAATAGTAAGAATCCCACTTCCTCCTCTGAACTGTGTCTGGATATGACATTGGCACTGCATCAGCCACATTGCTAGCTGAGGATGATACAAATACACTGAGAAGGGCAGCAATGAGAGAATCACAGAAAATGGAGCCCAAGCCCAGACGTACTGTGCCCGAGTCCACCCTACCTCCTGATTTCATGTTATGGGAGATAATAAATTTCCTTTCAAACTAGGCAACAAATTGAGACCCCATCTCTACAAACAAACAAAAAAAAAAAAATCAAAAACTTAGCCAGGCATAGTGACACACACCTGTGGTCCCAGCGACATGAAAGGCTGGGGCAGGAGGATCACTTCAGCCCAGGAGGTTGAGGCTGCACTGAGCCTTGATTGTACCACCGCACTCCAACCTGAGTGACACAGTGAGACCCTATCTCAAAAAAAAAAAAAAAAATCCTTATTGCTTAAGCCATTTTGAGTCAAGCTTTTCTATTATTTTCACCCAAAAGAAATATAGTTTGTAATTAGGATTTAAATGTAAAAATTAGCTTAAAATTTTTTACTTCCGGCCGGGCTCAGTGGTTCACGCCTGTGATCCCAGCACTTTGGGAGGCCAAGGCAGGCAGATCACCTGAGGTCAGGAGTTCAAAATCAGCCTGGCCAACATGGTGAAACCCCGTCTCTACTAAAAACATAAAAATTAGCCAGGTGTGGTAGCGTATATCTGTAATCTCAGCTACTCAGGAGGCTGAGGCAGGAGAATCACTTGAACCCAGGAGGCGAAGGTTGCAGTGAGCCGAGATTATGCCACTGTACTCCAGCCTGGGTGACAGAGCTAGACTCTGTCTCAAAAGAAAAAAGAAAGAAAGAAATTCTTATGTCCTAATTTTGTTTACTAGACATATAAATTTGATAGTGAGCATCAATTATACTAGAAGTTGTAGAGGGTATTCCTTTGCCTACACAGAAGCCCTATGGACTATAAAGAACCTAGAAACAGTAAAAAGAGACAAATTTCAAAAAGAGATTCATCAGGCCAGGCACGGTGGCTCACACCTGTAATCCCAGCACTTTGGGAGGCCAAGGAGGGTGAATCACTCGAGGTCAGGAGTTCAAGACCAGCCAGGCCAACATGGTGAAACCCCATCTCTACTAAAAATACAAAAATTAACCGGGCGTGGTGGCACACACCTGTAATCCCAGCTACTTGGGAGGCTGAGACGGGAGAATCGCTGGAACCCAGGACGGGGAGGTTGCAGTGAGCCAAGATTGTGCCATTGCACTCCCGCCTGGGCAACAGAGTGAGACTCCAGCTCAAAATAAAGGGGGGTGGGGATTCATCCCCTCACTCCTCAAATGAAGACCAAGAGGTAACATGAGAAATGTTTTCAACTGTAGAGAAATATCTTCCATGTTGGGCATTAAATGTAAACTTGGGGAAGACATGTCTGCAGGAATCGCAAACATTGATCTGCTAGTATCATTTCTCATAGAGGAGGAGAGAGCAGAGAACACAATGAAACAGATCACTGGCAGCTGTGCTCTCTATCAATGACCAAAGGGGACTTCACAGGCCAAGAGTCCAAAATTCAAATGCCTTCAGATCCCAGGCAAGTTCCATAGATGAATGAAACTGACCAGAGTGAGGCAGTAGGAAATGGTGGCCCCACCTAAAGATAGCATCTTCACTCCAATCCAGGTGATGTTACTATGAGGAAATGGAGCTTCAGTATCTCCAGAGCTTCCATTTTTCAAGAAAAGCCAGAAACCTGGATCATGTGAATCTATCAGTTTTTAGATTTTGGCAAACAATTCAACTTAAAAAACAAAAGTAAAACACCATTGGACCAAACAAAAGACATCTATAGGCTGTCTGTGGTTCACAGGGTATCCTCTCAGCCCATAGACTTACAACAGGGTCAGAGTGGACATGTGTGAAGTTGAGAGGTCTGCCCTCGCTTTCAGGCAGGGCAAACATTCCCCTCAACAGAAGCTTCTTAGACACTTGGATTCTGGGCCACATAGCTGAAAAGATGTGGTTCATTCTAACAGCCCACCAAGAAGGATTAGCTGCAAAATGCACCTGAGTAGCTGAATGAAATAACCTGTTGCCTGGGGCCACTTAGTGTCATCTGCTTAAATGTTGAAGATTGACCCACAATTTTCATTTCAATCCTTGCTGGAGCCAAGCTGTACATCCAATCAATGATTCGCTACCAAGGTGATCAGTCCACTAAACTCCTTTGCTGTGTTTATAGACACAATCATTCACCTGCAACTGAAAACTAAAGAGAGAAGAAGGATCGAGATTCCTAGAGTTGGAGTCTTGTCACACCTCTTTGGAGCTCCCCAGCACAGCGCAGCACAGTCCCTGCCTGCAGTGGCCACACAACAAATATTTACTGGTTTCTTGAAAATAAGAGTAAACCCAAGGCAAGTGAATGCCTAACTAATAGAAAAATCTGCTCATTTTCATGGGCCTGTTTGTGTGTATGTGTTTTGTTTGCTGTTTGTTTGCTTGTTTTGAGACAGCGTCTTGCTCTGTCGCCCAGACTGGAGTGTAATGGCACGATCTTGGCTCACTGCAACCTCCGCCTCCTGGGTTCAAGCGATTCTCCTGTCTCAGCCTCCCAAGTAGCTGGGATTACAGGCGCACACCACCACGCCCGGCTAATTTTTTTTTTATTGTATTTTTAGTAGAGACGGGGTTTCACCATGTTGGCCAGGCTGGTCTTGAACTCCTGACCTCAAGTGATCTGCCCACCTCAGCCTCCCAAAATGCTGGGATTACAGGTGTGAGCCACCGCACCTGGCCTGTGTGTTATTTTAAAAATAAGTGTGCTATGACATACTGTAGCAGGAGGAACTTAGGTTAGATATTAAGAACTATTTCCTAACTACACAGATTGTGAAATATTAGAGCAGACTACAAATGAGGAAGTGGCAGCTCCATCTACGCAGGACTTTTCTGCATAGGGTAAATGCCTGGTATCTTGGTCAGATGTTATCACTGGTAAGGCGGGAAGGTGGTATTTATGCAATGTGTGTGCTCCTGCCTGTCTTCACTTTTGTTAAGAGCCACCATTTACAAAGGGTCAACCTGCTCAGTGTCTTACATCCCTTATCTCATCAAGCCCCCACAGAAACCCAGTAAGAGAAATTATCCCCATTTTACAGTTGAAGAAATGGAATAATTTGCTCAAGTTCACCCTGTTAACAAATGGAAGAGCCAGAATTAGGACACACATCTGTTTGGCTTCAGGCTGGGAGTGGTGGTTCATGCCTATAATACCAGCACTTTGGAAGGCCAACGTGGGTGATCACTTGAGGCTAGGAGTTTGAGACCAGCCTGGCCAACATGACAAAATCCCATCTCTACTAAAAATACAAAAATCAGCAGGGCATGGTGACACGTGCCTGTAATCCCAGCTACTCTGGAGGCTGAGGCACGAGAATTGCTTGAACCCGGGAGGTGGAGGTTGCAGTGAGCTGAGATTGTGCCACTGCACTCCAGCCTGGGTGACAGAGCAAGACAATATCTCAAAAAACAAAACAAAAACACACACAGCTGTTTGGCTTCAAAATCCAGGCTCCTTCCATCAGGCCATACTGCCTAAGGTCCCTGGGAAGAGCACCTGTGATTGCATGTCGGGAAGAGAGACCAAAAGGCAGTTAGGCAAGGGGAGCATTACCCAAAGAAGTTCTCTGAGCACTGTTGAGGCCCAGACAGGAAGCCAGGGTCAGGAAGAGAGATAAGATGGCAGCTGGGGAAGAGACAGAGGCACCGAGGGGAAGCAAGGTCAGAACCTGGAAGTCAAGGGACATCCTTCCAGAAGTGAGTTGGGAGTGACTTGGACTGTCCAGGAAGGGAAGATGTGGTACAGGGAGTTCCTTTTAAGCAACACCCAGCTCATGCTGCAGAGCCTGCCAAGCACTGGCCGAGTGCTGCTGACCCGCCCAGCTCAGAGTTTCCTTTGGTGACCCTTGGCCTGCCAACAATGTCCTTGGACTGTTCTCATTCCCACTCCCTACCCATCAGCAATTGTCTTTGGTCTACGAGAGCTGAAACCCTGTTTCTAACGAAGACTGTAATTTAATTATGTGCGTATGAACTTCCTCAGATACCTGCAATCATGGAACTTTCCTTCTGTAAAGCATGGCCCTGTTGTTTCTGCCCTGGTAAGGCCCAGGTTCCTAGAATAGCATCATTGCTGCAACATAAGATGAGGCAGGTTGAAAACTAGTGGGTCAGTATATTGTAAGTTAAGCCACATTACCTTTTCTATTTAATGCTTGTGGCTGAAAAGAATTAATGTCTCCATTGCAAAATCAGCCAAAAGTAACTCCAGCCCATTCTGGGACTGGGGCCACATGTAGACTATTTCAACAGGTGATCTGGGTCCTTCATTCCCTCTTTTAAAAGTTTGGCTTTCTGGCCAGGCATGGTGGCTCACACCTGTAATTCCAGCACGTTGGGAGGCTGAGGTGGGTGGGTCACCTGAGGTCAGGAGTTCGAGACCAGCCAGACCAACATGGTGAAACCCCATCTCTACTAAAAATACAAAAATTAGCTGGGTGTGGTGGTTAGCACCTGTAATCCCAGCTACTTGGGAGGGTGAGGCAGGAGAATCACATGAACCTGGGAGATGGAGGTTGCAGTGAGCCGAGATCCCGCCATTGCACTCTAGCCTGGGTGACAGAGTGAGACTCCATCTCAAAAAAAAAAAAAAAAAAAGAAAGAAAAAAGGTTTTTTTGGTTTTCCAAACTCCTGTGATCCTCAGGAGCTCCAGACTCCATGTTCAGACAGGAAATCGAAGGACATAAAAACACAACACAGACATGAGGGAGAACATCCGGGCTGGGCTCCCAGATGTTTGACTAGAACTGATCACCAATTCCTTTCATTAAACTCAAAACTTCCTGGAAGCTTAGGCCTCCTGGACCAGGAGGGAGCCCCAGACCTGCCCTGCAGGTCAGTGCCTTCAGGAAGTTATTTCATTCAGTCTGCACTTTCCTGAAGCCCACACCCTTTAACGAGAGCAGTAAGAGCAAAATAAACCAGAAATTTAATAAATAAACAGAAAATAAACAAACCAAGACTTTTCTTTCTCTGGATGGCCTTAGGTTGGCCAGGTGAACATATCAATGCAAGGACACATCTTCCTGAAATTATTTATCTCACCCTACCCACTATGAAAAAGGCCAGAGCTTATTTAGCTATGATTCCAGGGAAAGGTTCAAGTTCTTGAAAGCCTTTTGAGATTTTGGCCTAGGGATTAACAGAACTCTGGGGGGAATGCTTTGGATTTCAGATTAATCAAGTTATTCCACAATCATCTATTGGGTACCTTATATTTTCTGGGTGCTGAGTTGAAATGGTGGAATCCTCTAGAGATTACCAGAACACAGACCGTGTTCTCCAGCTGCTCAGGGTGGAGTAGGGAAGATAAACCATGAAGTAGGTAACTCTGGCTAGAAGGAAAAAAGTGCTAAGTGCCACAGAGAAACATAACCAAATAATAATAATCATTTATGTTTGAACAGGACTTCTTTTTTGTTTTTTTGAGATAGGGTCTCTCTCTGTCACCCAGGCTAGAGTGCAATGGCACGATCATAGCTCACTACAACCTCGAACTCCTGGGCTCAAGCAATCCTCCCACCTCAGCCTCCCGAGTAGCTAGGACTATAGGCGCATGTCACCACACCTGGCTAATTTGTTTTTTTTTTTTTTTTTTTTGGTAGAGACAGGGTCTTGACACGTTGCCCAGGCTGGTCTTGAACTCCTGGCCTCAAGCAATCTCCCTGCCTTGACCTCCCAAAGTGCTGGGATAACCACACCTAGCCTGATCAGGACTTTCGAAGTCAGTTTCCTCATATTGTCTCATTTGATCCCCAGCACATCTGTGGTGGACCTCTGCAGTTATTCTCATCTAGCATCCTTTCACCATGCTGGAAATGCACCCTAACTTCTCATTGCAGAAACTTCACCCACCCACACTCATCCCATGTGTTGCTGCCAGGGATGCACCCCAGGGTCTGAGGTAGAACAAGTCCCCTGGGCCCTAGGCAATCCAAGCATCAAATTCTCCTGGCCATAGTGACCACCCCAGGGATGGGCACATGACCCAGTGAGAGCCCGTGATAACTTTGTTGTGACTGGAGAAAGATGTTCTCAAGCTAGTCAGCTGGACTTGAAGCAGAAAGATTGGGTTCTGAGAGTGCTGCCAGCCATCAGGCTACTCTTTGAACCTGGGCATAAAGGTGACAGAGCAAAAGGCAGCTCTGAGAGAAGACAGTCAGACTTCTGCTGATAGCATTTGAGCTTTGAGTCCACCCCATGCCTGAAGCCATCTCTACCCCTGGACTTTTCACCTATATAAACCAATCTATGCCCTCTTCAGGTTGGATTTTCCTTCACTGAAAACCAAAATAGTCGTAAAAGTGACTTTAATTCTGTGAGGGAAATATTTCCATCTGTTTTAGATAATAATTGAAGTTGAGATAGGTAAAAAGAGGCAGCTAAGGAGTAACAGAGCCAGGTCCTGAGCCCCTAAGTCCTGATATCAATTCACAGGTTGAGTCCTTTACACTGCAGTGGACTTCTTCAGTCGCAGAAATACAGAGGAAGCACACAAAACTTTAAGCTGAGAAGATTAGTTAGGCTTTATAGCAGCACCCATTGAGCTGGACTTTGAAAGACGTGTTGGATTTGGCCTGCAGTAATGCCAAAAGTGTATGGTTAGTTACTTGGGAGGCTGAGGCAGGAGGATTGTGTGAGCCCAGGAGTTTGAGGCTGCAGTGAGTTAGGATCATGCCACTGCACTCCTGACTGGGTGACAGAACGAGACCCAGTCACCTGGGGAAAAAAAAGTACCTGGGTAAAGAGCGCATCATACGCAAAGACATAGGGCCAGGCGTGGTGGCTCACGCCTGTAATCCCAGCACTTTGGGAGGCCGAGGCGGGCGAATCACGAGGTCAGGAGTCCGAGACCAGCCTGGTGAACATGGTGAAACCCCGTCTCTACTAAAAAAAAATACAAAAAATTAGCCGGGCGTGGTGGCACGCGCCTATAGTCCCAGCTACTTGGGAGGCTGAGGCAGAAGAATCGCTTGAACCCTGGAGGAGGCGGAGGTCGCAGTGAGCCGAGATCGCCCCACTGCACTCCAGCCTGGGCAACAGAGCGAGACTCCGTCTCAAAACAAACAAACAAACAAAAAAGAGCACATTATATGCAAGGACATGGATATGAGAAAGCTCAGAGGTACACGGAAAATAACAAGCACCTTTGGTTTCTCTAAAGCATTGGGTGGATAAGAGGAAAGTAGGAAACTGAGTTAGAAACATACTTGGGGCAGAAAGTTTGGAGGACTTGAACTTTATCCTGAAGGCCAGAAATTCTCAGACCTCACTGTATTAAAGATTGGCTGCACGTGACTGACACTCAATTTTGGCTAGCTTAGTTGCCCTATATCTTGGGGATGAGGCTATTGACCCAGGAAAGAGAATTCAAAAGAACCCAGTCAGGAAAAAAAGTCAAATTCTTGGCTTTTAGCTCCAAAATAGTGTCTTCTTTTCTTTTTCTTTTCTTTTTTTAACACAGGTCTTGCTCTGTCACCCAGGCTAGCGTAGAGTGACATGATTACAGCTCACTACAGCGTCTACCTCCAGGGCTCAAGCAATCTTCCCACCTATGCCTCCTGAGTAGCTGGGACTACAAGTATATGCCACCACATCCAACTTTTGTATTTTATTGGTAGAGACAGGGTTTTGCCATGTTGCCCAGGCTAGTCTTGAACTCCTGGGCTCAAGCAATCTACCCGCCTTGGCCTCCCAAAGTGCTGGGATTACAGGCATGAGCCACCACTCCCAGCCCAAAATAGTATCTCAAAATCAGACAAGCTGACTGAACCGAAGCAGGAATCACCTCTCACACAAATAGAAATGCTGAGTAATTTTTAGAGACATATATGATAGCCAAACTAAGAAAAAAAGAGAGAAGGCCCAGGTGCAGTGGCTCGTGCCTGTAAGCCCAACACTTTGGGAGGCTAAGGTGGGAGTTTGAGACCAGCCTGGGCAAAATGGCGAAACCTTGTCTCTACAAAAAAATACAAAAATTAGCTGGGAGTGGTGGCACATACCTGTAATCCCAGCTAACCAGAGGCTGATGTAGGAGAATTGATTGGGCCCAGGAGATCGAGGCTGCAGTGAGCCGAGATCGCACCACTGCACTCCAGCTGGGCAACCAAGCGAGACACTATCTCAAAATAAAACAGAGAAAGAGAGAGAGAGAGAAGATCCAAATAAATGGAATCAGCAATGAAAAAGGAGACATTACAATTGATACTGCAGAAATTTGGAGGATCATTGGTGGCTACTATGAATAACTATATGCCAGTAAATTGGAAAATCTAGAAGAAATGGAAAAATTCCTAGACACATACAACCTACCAAGATTGAACCAGGAAGAAATCCAAACCCTGAACAGAACAATAACAAGTAACAAGATAAAAGCAGTAATGAAAAATCTTCCAGTAAAGGAAGGCCTGGGACCCGATGGCATCACTGCTGAATTCTACCAAACATTTAAAGAACTAATACCAATCCTACTCAAACTATTCCGAAAAAATAGAGGAGGAGAGAATACTGTCAAACTCATTCTACAATGCCAGTATCACCCTGATACCAAAGCCAGACAAAGGCACATTAAAAAAAGAAAATTACAGGCCAATATATCTGATGAATATTAATGCAAAAATCCTCAACAAAATCCTAGCAAACAGAATTCAGCAATAGATTAGAAAGATCATTCACCATGACCAAGTGGGATTTATCCATGGGATTCAAAGATGGTTCAACATGTGCAAATCAATCAATGTGATACATCATATCAACATAATGAAGGATTAGAACCATATGATCATTTCAACCAATACTGAAAAAACATTTGATAAAATTCAACATCCCTTCATGATAAAATCCCTAAAGATATATCTGAGATCGAAAGTAAGAAAGAGACATTCCCAGGTGCCACAAATCAAAAGGGAACCCAAAGCTACCACAGTAAAGAGAAACTGAAGCTAAGACAGAATAGGTCTTGGCATGGCAGCAGGAAATGAGGCCTTGAGCCCTGACAAGATCTGAAGTTGGAGTAAAGGTTTTATTTGCTCCCCACAGGAGAAAAGAAAAACTCTATTTACCAGTTTGGGGAAGAAACAAGAAAGCTTGCCATTGGCCTAGACCACAGGGAGGAAAAGAATCAGCTATGAAAAACAGGAACCTCAAGTCTGTTTCTACACCAATGGGACATGAACCCACATAATCTATCAGGTGCAGGCCATAGATACTGAGCAAAATACAAATAAAGTCATGTCCAGCCAGTGTGACAGCTTTGGAAAACATCAAATATAAGAACCCAAAATCTTAAAAATAACCAGTAGAAAAAGACAGACTACTTACAGAAGAACAACAAACCACTGCAAGCTACTCTTCAACAATAGATGCCCAAAGACAAAGAAATAGCTTTTAAATTACTGATGGAAAATAATTGTCAAACTCAAATTCTACCCAGCTAAACTAGCATTAAAGAAGGAGAGGCAAATACACATAATTTCCAACATACAAACCACCCAGTTTCTTCCTGAAATAATGATTAAAAATATTTGTCAGCACAAATAAAATTGAACCCCAAATACCTGAAGTAATAACAGCAAATAGGCATTCATACGGATAAGTCTAAGTAGGTATTGGCTTCTTAAAAAAAGAAGACCAACTCAAAGCGGCTGGTTAAAAATAGATAGATCTGGAAAACCCAAAATAATCAAATAAATAGTTGTAAATAATAAGAAAAATAGATGAGAAACGAATAAAAATAACTACAGGGAAATTATTAGTCTCTGAATATATCAAAAATAAGCAGCTGAAAGATAAAATGGAAGCAAACACCATTTACAATAGCAACAAAGACAATAAAACACCTGAGTATAAACATAGCAAAAATGTGCAAGGAAAGAAAACTTTATAAAGAAAACCTTCCATCTCTACTGGAGGACACGAAAGAGTAACTGAATAATTAGAAAGGCACACCATGTTCTTAACAGGAATACACACTTCATAAAGACTGATCAATCTGGCCAATTTAGTCCACCAATTAAACATCATCCTATTAAAAACACCAATAAATTTTTTGAGGCAGATAAGCTGATTTTAAAGTTCATATGAAAGAAATAAACAAGCAGAAATAGCCAGAAAATTTCCAATGAAGAAGAAAAAAAAAAAAGGAGAAACAAGCCCTACCAAATAGCAAAATATAGAGCTATAATTATTTTAAAAAGAGAGTATTGGTGCATTAATAAACGTATCAGTGAACAGAATAAAAAGTCTAGAAAAAACTCAAGTATATACAGGAATTTAATATGTGCTAATGGTGGCATTTCAAAACAGGACATGATTGATTATTCAATAAGTAATTTTGGATAACTGAGTAGTGATCTGAAACATAATAAAGTTGGATTTCAATCCAACTTATTCTAATCCATATCTTATATTAAGTTAGTTCTATAATTGAGCCAAAAAGTTAATGAAAAAAATGGCCCATAAAGATGCTAAAAGGAAACATGGAAAAAAATTTTTTAAATAATTTTAGAGTTTCAGAGTAGTTTCTTCTAAGCATAACACAAAACTCAGAAGATATTTTTAAATTTTGATACATTCAATCACATGAAAATAAAAGCATTTCTACATGGCAATTAAAAAAACTATAGGTTGGGCACGGTGGCTCATGCCTGTAATCCCAGCGCTTTGGGAGACCAAAATAAGAGGATTGCTTGAGCCCAGGAGTTCGAGACCAACCAGGGCAACATAGCAAGACCCCATCTCTATTTTTTTTAATTTAAAAATTTAAATAAAAGTAAAATTTTTTAAACCTATAAGACAAAGTTTAATAAGTGGGGAAATGATTTGCAAATCATGTAATAGATAAAGAGCTCATTTTTTTTTGATATGTAAAGTGCTCTTGCAAATTGGTAGTAAAATACCGGCCCGGGGACAGTGGCTCACGCCTGTAATCCCAGCACTTTTGGAGGCCAAGGCAGGCAGATCATTTGAGGTCAGAAGTTTGTGACCAGCCTGGACAACATGGTGGAAACCCATCTCTACTAAAAATACAAAAATTAGGTGGGTGTGGTGGCGGGCACCTGTAGTCCCAGCTACTCAGGTGTCTGAGGCAGGAGAATCGCTTGAACCCAGGAGGCAGAGGTTGCAGCGAGCCAAGATTGCACCACTGCACTCCAGCCTGGGTGACAGAGCGAGACTCAGTCTCAAAAAGAAAAAACAAGACAAACAAACAACAACAGAAAGCAACAACAAACAGAAAGACAAAGAAAAGAAAAATACCAACAGTTAAAAAGAAAAAAAAGACAAAGCTGTAAACAGATCATAAAAAGGAAATATAGGCCAGGTGCAGTGGCTCATGCCTGTAATCCCAGCACTTTGGGAGGCTGAGGCAAGTGCGTCACCTGAGGTCAGGAGTTCAAGACCAGCCTGGCCAACATGGCGAAACCTCGTCTCTACTAAAAATACAAAAATTAGTCAGGTGTGGTGGTGCATGCCTGTAATCCCAGCTACTCAGGAGGCTGAGGAAGTGGAATTGCTTAAACCCAGGAGGCAAAGGTTGCAATAAGCTGAGATCATGCCACTGCACTCCAGCTTGGGCAGCAAAGTGAGATTCTATCTCAAAGAAAAAAAAAAAAAGGAAATACAACTGGATCCTAAAAACAAAAAATATAGTTACCCTAAGACATATCTTATCCCCAGTCAGAACATCAAGCTCATGGTTCTGCTTTTCAATTCTGACTCCAACCCTGACAAGGCCAAACAAGTTGAACTGATGAGAGACTATTGCATTAAGTATCCTAAAGCTGACATGCAGATTTTGCCTGTGTCTGAAGAGTTTTCAAGAGCTCCAGCCCTGGAAGTAGGATCTTCCTAGTTTAATAATGAATCTTTGCTCTTCTTCTGTGATGTCCTCATGTTTACTACAGAATTCCTTCAGTGATGTCAAGCAAATACAGTTCTGGGCCAACAAATGCCTTTTCCAATCATCTTCAGCTAGTGTGACCCAAAGATTGTTTATAATGGGAAAGTTCCAAAAACAAAAACAAAACAATTTTTCTTTTTTCCGAGACAGAGTCTCACTTTTGTCACCCAGGCTGGAGTGTAGTGGCGTGATCTCAGCTCGCTGCAACCTCCATCTGCCGGGTTTAAGCGATTCTCCCGCCTCAGCCTCCAGAGTAGCTGGGATTACAGGTGCGCGCCACCACACCCAGCTAATTTTTGTATTTTTAGTAGAGACAGTTTCACCATCTTGGCCAGGCTGGTCTCGAACTCCTGACTTCGTGATCTGCCTTCCTTGGCCTCCCAAAGTGCTGGGATTACAGGTGTGTGCCACCATGCCAAGCCAAAAACAATTTTTTTTTTTTTTTTGAGACAGAGTTTCGCTCTGTCTCCCAGGCTGGAGTGCAATGGTGCGATCTCGGCTCACTGCAACCTCTGCCTCCCGGGTTCAAGCAATTCTCCTGCCTCAGCCTCCCAAGTAGCTGGGATTACAGGTGCCCACCAGCATGTCTGGCTAATTTTTTGTATTTTGAGTAGAGACAGGGTTTGGCCATGTTGGCCAAGCTGGTCTTGAACTCCTGACCTCAGATGATCCACCTACCTCGGCCTTCCAAAGTGCTGGGATTACAGGTGTGAGCCACCGCACTCAGCAAGGTCTGCCATTTCTTGAGTACCTGTTAGTTATTATTATTCATGTCTATCAGGAGTATGTTTAGTATGTTTTATTTGCAGTAAATCGATCTCCAATGATTTCCTTTTGAAAATGCTTTTTCCCTTCCTTAACTTTTACATTCCTTCTGTTTTACTAAATATTAAGTGTTCTTTGAAAATTTTGGTGCTCACGTGTTTTGGAAACAAAAGTGAAATGAATCTGTCATTATACCAGAAAGTTTGTTTGTTGTCTCAGATCAAATGTGCCTGAATAAATTTTTTTTCATTTAGATTTCAAACAGTGATAGACTTGCATTTGAATATACATCATTGGAGATCTGCTTATTTGTAAATAGCCTGTTGCTCATTTGGAAAAATAAACCAGTGAACAATATATTCCTACTGTACTTTTCAGAACCATTTTGTGTCATTATTCCTGTTGTAGCTGAACAATTGTATTACACTTGGAGAGTAAAAGACTTGAACACAAAAAAATAATAATAATGGCTCCCAGTTTGTAAATGATATTGTCGTGTGTTGGGAAAGACTGAAAGAGGAGGAAGTTTGGAGGAAGAAATCAAGAGTTTTATTTTGAACATGTTAAGTTTAAGATATTTATTAAACATGCAACTGGAACTGTGAAGTTTGTATGTAGACTGAGTCTGGAACTCAGATAGGATATTTAATCTGGAGATAAAAATTTGGGAGTTATCGGACTATAAACAGTATTTAAAACTATGGGATTGAGGATATCGTCAAGGGAAGGGTGCAGATAGAGAAAAAAGCCTCGGGCCCAGAGGTGTAGTATTTCCATATTAGTTTTTCAGTTTTTTTTATTTTTTATTTGTAAAAGCTTTTTGTAAAGACAGGGCCTCACTATGTTGCCTATTCTGCTCTTGAACTCCTGGCCTCTAGAGGTGCCGGGATTAGAAGTGTGAGCCACTGCGCTGGCCAGAACTTCTATATGTGGAATTCAAGGAGAGGAGGAGGAGCTGTAAAGGACAACGAGAATGAGTTTCAGGAGAGTGTGCGGTCAAGCAGAGAGTGATGTTTTAAGAACAGTGTGGTCAGTTATACCAAAGGCTGACAATACACCAAGTAAGATTAAGACGAAGAAAAGTCCATTGAATCTGGCATCCTAAAGATCACCAGTGACCTTAACCGTGGTGGTTTCAGTAGAGGGGTAGGGGACAGAAACCAGGTATGAGGAGGTTGAAGTCAACACAAGGAAGTGAGCTTGTCTCCAAAACCCCCTTTGCTTCAAACACCCAGGCATGACATTTAAAATACAAAAATGATTTTTCCAAAAAAGACACAGTTGCACTCATATATCTCCATGAACCAGAAATAGAATGGAAACACGTTAAGCTAAGTGGGGCTGAAGTCTCAAGCTTGTGGGGCTCTAAGTCTGGAAGTTGGACACTGGCAGCTGGATGAGGGTTTAGCAGGGGAGTAGGGGGCTAAAGCACTCCCCACAGGGTGGGAGACGGAAGTTTCCAACTTGATACCAGAGGCTGAAGTGAGCTCCATCGCTTGTGAAAAGAAGATGAAGATAATAGCTGTTAACCTGTGGACTGAGACTATTAGAGACTAGAGAGATGAGGAGCAAAGAGAACACCTCATTACCAGAAATTGCCAAGCTGTCTGCTGGACCCATAACTAGACCTGCCACATTCCTAATATCTAGGGCTAGAAAAATCACAATCCTAAGCTTTGACTCTAGTTTGAGAGCTGGAGCCCTCCTGGAAAGGAATGAGGGGAGAGTAAGAGAGCGAGAAATCAAACAAAAATGAATACTTTCTCACACTAAAAGAGCTTTCAACCATAATTACAAAACAGAAAGAAAGCTTTTGAAATTAACAATCAGACCAGAAATTTTCTCAAATTTCCTTTGGATTTTAAAAATGTTCAGAGATGAATGCATAACTTTCATTTCAAAATGAAATTATTCAGCAAAAATAGGCAGAAATGAAACAGTATGAGAGAGAACCAACTGGAAATCCTTGAAATAAAAAAAAAACACTAATTGAAATTTTAAAGGTCATAAGTGGGAGAAACTCTAGATTGAATACACTCAAACAGTAAATTAGAGAATTGGAAGACAAAACTGAGGACTCATTCAGAATATAGCACAAGATAAACAAAAAACAGCAACTAAAAACATGGAGAATAGATTACAAGATTCAAATACTTATAAAATAATAGGGGTTCCAGAGAAAGATAATTAGACGTAAAAAGCAATATTTGATGAGAAAATTACTGAGTTTTTTCCCCTAGAATTGAAGAAAATGCCCTATAAATGGAAGAAATTTACACTCAGCCAAATTACCATTCAAAAGTGTTGGGGGAAGGAAAAAAAAAAGATTCTGCATATAAAAACTAAAAGATTCTTAACACTTACAGGCACCTTATGAAATAAACGACATATATATATCACTCACACACATGCACACACACACACACACACACACATATATACTTTTTTTTTTTTTTTGAGACAGGGTCTTGCTCTGCCTCCCAGGCTGGAGTGTAATGGTGTGATCTCAACTCACTGCAACCTCTGCCTCCTGGGCTCAAGCGATTCTCATGCTTCAGCCTCCCAAGTAGCTAGGATTATAGGCGGGCGCCACTACCGCTGGCTAATTTTTGTGTTTTTAGTAGAGATAGGTTTCACTATGTTGGCCAGGTTTCCCAACGTATATTTAAAGGCTGGATGCAGTGGCTCATGTCTGTAATCCCAGCACTTCGGGTGGCTGAGGCAGGAGGATCGTTTGAACCCAAGAGTTCGAGATCAGCCTGGGCAACATAATAAGAACCCCCCCCCCCATCTCTACAAAAAAAAATATCAAAATCAGCCGGGCATGGCGGTGCGTGCCTGTGGTTAAAAAAACAAACAAAACTGAAAGATACTCTCAAAATGTAAGAGAGGGCCTATTACTCCTTTGCTCAGAATCCTCTAGTGCTTCTCATGTGACTCTGAGTAAATGCTAAAATCTTTACAACAGCCTACAAGGTCCCAGGGGGCGGCAAACTAATGCCGGCCAGCAAAATCCTTGTATGGCAAGAGGGAAGAGAGGGCTTTCACACTTTTTTCAAAAAGAGAAATAATATGCGACACAGACCACATGTGGCTTGCAAAGCTAAAAATATTTACTATCTAGCACTTTACAGAAAAGCTTGCTGACCTCTGCCCCCAACAACTCGGCCCCTTTGTGATGCAGGGTTCATTCCCTAGCCCGACTCTTTCTGCTCACAGAGCTCCAGGCAGACTGGCCTCCTTGTCATTCCTTGCAGTTTCTTGCAGTTTTTCCAACCAGCCAGGCACGCTTCCGCCCAGAAAGCATGGAGGACGAGAAAAGCATGAGGAAAAGGAGGACAGGAAAAGCATGACGGGGCTGCTCAATAGTGATAAAGTCGTGGGTCAATGTCTTGAAATGTAATAAGGTCAAATAATTGTAGCACGGTGATTCATTTTCTATTGCTGCCAGTTTCTCGCAGTTATTCCAGCCAGCCAGGCACGCTTCTGCCCTGCCATTTTCCGCCATTTTCTCTGCCGGGAATGAGTGTTCTCCCCCCAGATAGCTGCACAGCTAATTCCTCCCTTGGGTCCTCACTTAAAAGCACCTTCTCAATGAAGCCTTACCTGACCATGCTAATTAAGGATCATTATCCCTCTGCCTACACTCCTAACTCACTCTGCTTTCTTTGTTTCATAGCACACATCACTAACATACATGTTTTAATTTTTATTGCTGTTTTTTTTCCTATATTTTCCTACTAGAATATAAGCTGTTCCTGGTGCATAGTGGCTGCTCAATATGTATTTCTTGAATGCCCTTATGGGTCGTGAAAGCCATCACATCCCTCTGTTTTCTATACGGCACTTGTCACTAGCTGTAAATGCCGTATTTAGGGATTTTGTCCACAAACTTCATGAAAGGGGGGATCACAGGATAACACTCAACATATATCAAGTATCCAGTGTAATATTGATTCAATGACTACACATTCCATACATCTTTCAAAAGGGTGAATGGGAAGGGAGGAGACAGACACACAGTGATCCAACAACTTTTTCAATAATGTTTGCTGTGAATGGGGGCAAAGAAATTGGATGGTGGCTGGAAGAGGACATGGGGCCAAGAAGGCGCTGAAGATGGGGATCCAGCAAGTAATTCCGATGGACACATATGCTAATATGATAGGAAGGAGGAGGCAATTAAAGAAGCAGGGTTCTTGGAGAGGTGAGAGCAATAGGGTGCAGGGACAGGAGGAGAGAGTGGCCGATAGTGGGCAGAGATCTGTCCTTCCACTGTAACAAGAGGGAAGAAGGAACAGTCTCAGGCAGGGTTGCAGCCTCGTGGGAGGGAAGATGAGGGAGTTCCCATCTTCTGGCCTTTGGTTCCTCACTGAAGTGTGGGAGGTAATATTATCTGCTGAAACTGAGGAATGGAAGTACACGGGAGGTTTGAGAAGAGAGGACAGACAGTGTATGAGAAAGACAAAGGGACTTTATTAGGGAAATGGAAAAGGACAGGCAGCTTGGCAGTTATTAAGGGTTATTTAAGGGCTGTAACATGAATTTAAATGAAAGCAGTAGGCTCAATTTGGTGATTTTTTTTCTTGAGCAACACCAGACTCCTTGGTTGCAGGTGCGAAGAAGACTGTCAAGTGCGATCAGGGTGACTGTAGCAAAGCAGTGGTTCTCAATGTGTGGTCCCTGGACCAGCAGTATCGGAATCATTGAAAACTGGTGAAAAATGCACATTCTCAGACCCCACCCAAAACTCCTGCATCTGTAACTGTGGAGGCAAGGCCCAGTAGAGTGTGCTTCAACAAGCCCTCCAGGCGATTCTGATGGCGTGCCAAGTCTGAGCAGCACAGTAATAAAGGTAGAGAAGAACAAGAGAGCTGAGGATGCTTATGTGAGATGATTAAAATGGCAGCCTACAGAATCTAAATTGGAAAAGGAAGACAGGAAAGACATAAGGGGGCTGTTCAATAGTGATAAAGTCGTGGGTCAATGTCTTGGAATATAATAAGGTCAAATAATTGTAGCATGGTGTATTCCTTTTCTATTGCGGCCGGAATAAAATACCACAGACTTAGTGGCTTAAAACAGTAGCCATTTATTATGCCATAGTTCTGGAGGTAAGAAGTCCAGGTACAGCATGTCTCAGCTGGCTCCTGTTTAGAGTCTCATAAAGGCTCAAATTAATGTGTTGGTGGGACTGCATTCTTCTGGAGATTCTAGGGATAAATCTGCTTCCAAGCTCATTCTGGTTATTGGCTGAATTCAGTTTCTTGCGGTTGTAGAAATCAGGTTCCCATTTTGTTTCTGGCTGTCAGCCAGGAGCTTCTATCAGCTTCTTAAAACCACCTGCATCCCTTGTCAAGTTGCCTCCTCCATCTTTCAACCAGCAACAGCACTGGAGTCCTTCTTTTTTTATTATTTTTATTTTTATTTTTTTGTAGAGATGGGGCCTTGCTATATTGCCCAGGCTGGTCTCAAACTCCTGGCCCCAAGCCATCCTCCCACCTCAGCCTCCCAAAGTACTGAGATTCCAGGCAGGCATGAACCATTGCACCCAGCCTGGAGTCCTTCTTTCACCTCAGGTCTCTTCTGACTTCCCTTCCAGCCACATCTCTTCTGCTTTTCTCTTTTGTTGCATGTGTCTTGACTCCAGCCAGAGAAAGTTCTCTGCTTTTAAGAACTTTGGTGATTAGATTGGATACACTTGGATAAGCTAGGCTAATCTACCTATTTTAAGGTTTATAACCTTAATTATATCTACAAAGTTCATTTTGCCACACAAGGTTACATGTTCACAGGTTCCTGGGATTAGGATGTGAACATCTCGGGAGACCTTTATTCTACCTCCTACAACATGAAGTGACTAGAACAAATGAGATAAAGAAGCAGAAGGTGCAGAATTTAGAGGTGGGGAAGATTCTGGTGGCAAGGTTCAGGGTGTAACCACAGGAGTGAGAGGAGTAGAGGGAATGTCATTGGTGGCTAGAAGGCCAAAGAATTGAGAGGCCTGGGTGTTGGGAGGTCACCCACCTGGATATTGGAGTCATCAATGATAATTACGCAGCAGGGGTGGAGGGAAAGGCTATGAAGCAGAAGCTCAAGTTCTCATCAAAAGGCTTTAGTCTCACTGACCATCGGAATTACTTGGGAGCTTCATAAACATGCATGTTTTGGAGCCCCACTCCAGTAATCCTGAATCATAATCATGATTATGATTATTCTGAAACATCATGCTTCTGATGATAATCAGATTAGGAGCTACAACTGCAGGCAAGCAGAAGCTGCAGAAGCCTTTGGTTGGGAAGTTAGTGATTATAACTATGCTTTGAGATATTCGTCTCTGGGATATCAAGGGTTATGCAAGAATGAACAGTTTGAGGGGAACTTTGACTTCCATAGATATTTTTCTTAATTTTAAAAAATGTTTTAAATTTTTAATAAAAATTATATTTAGTAGAAACCAGGTCTTGCTGTATTACCCAGGCTAGTCTTGAAATCCTGGGCTCAAGAAATCCTCCTGTCTCAGCCTCCCAAAGTGTTAGGATTACAGGCATGAGCCACCATGCCAGCTCATAGGTACTTTTGCATAAAATTGACCTAAGGATGCACCTTCAGTGTCTACCATCATGCCTGTTGTCCTTTCCCATCTCCCCTTTCACAATCTCCCTTTCTCTTTGCAAAAGAAAGGTACATCTCTTACCCATCCTGAATCTTACATTGCAAATTGGCCCAGGATATTAAAAATTCATCTCTTTAAACAGGACACCTATAGGAGGCTTCAAGTCTCTCCCTGTGCTATACATATTTCTGTTAAGTTTGAAGCACCACAGTGGAAACAATGTAACTTAGCACATGTTGAGATGTTAGAGATATTGACCAAGGAATAACAAGCTTTATTCCTTCTCCCATCTCTAGACTGCTGTGAAAGCATGCATTGCTTCCAAGACAGAATCCTATGAGGGCAAAACAAATAGAAGTTCAGTAGGAAATACCAAGCGTGGCAGCACCTTCTGTCATCCCAGCACAAACTCGGGGCCTTGCTCTCTGCCTTGGATAGTTATTCAATTTAGAACTAGAATTCAGACAAGAGATAGGGAAACACACATTTTATCAAAATTGAAAACTGAAGCCTAATTGGCTATTAATTTGATAATAAGATGGTTTTGTCAATTTGGTTATATGACAGGTATTTTCCTAAGTTGAATGAGTTGCTTCTGTAGCTCCAAGTTTCCGACAAACTATAAAGCCCATAGTAAGATAAAGCATTTTATTTTTAAATAATTATATTTGGGCCAGGCATGGTGGCTCACACCTGTAATCCTAGCACTTTGGGAGGCCTAGACGAATGGATTGCTTAAGTCCAGGAGTTCAAGATCAGCCTGGACAACTTGGCAAAACCTGGTCTCTAAAACAAACAAACAAACAAGGCATGCTAAAATTAATATTTTTATGTCTCCAATTCTTTCTCAGTATATTGGGTTACATAAGGTTCCTCTATATGAAAGAATGAAACATATAAGTAATTTTTTTTTTTTTTTGAGATGGAGTCTCACTCTGTCACCCAGGCTGGAGTGCAATGGCGTGATCTCGGCTCACTGCAACCTCCGCCTCCAGGGGTCAAGCGATTCTCCTGCCTCAGCCTCCCGAGTAGCTGGGACTATAGGAGCCCCGCACTACGCCCAGCTAATTTTTTATATTTTTAGTAGAGACGGAGTTTCACCGTGTTAGCCAGGATGATCTCGATCTCCTGACCTCGTGATCCGCCTGCCTCAGCCTCCCAAAGTGCTGGGATTACAGGTGTGAGCCACCGCGCCTGGCCAAGTAATATTAATTTGTTACATTTTGGTAAGAATTTTCTTGGAGCCAGGCGCGGTGGTGGCTCATGCCTGTAATCCCAGCACTTTGGGAGGCCAAAGCAGGAGGACTGCTTGTGCTGAGGAGTTTGAGGAGCAACATGGAAAACCCCATCTTTACAAAAATTAGCCAGGCATGGTGGCACGCAACTATAGTCCCAGCTTATTGGGAGGCTGAGGTGGGAGAATCACCTGAGCCAGGGGAAGTTGAGACTGCCTCAAGCCATGATTGCACCACTGCACTCTAGCCTGGGTGACAGAGTGAGACCCCATCTCAAATAATAAAATAAAATAACAAAAATAACCCCTGCTCATTTTAAGAACTCAGATAACACCAAAATGTAAAAAGTGAAAAATTAACCCCTTTGTCCCACCCATCTCATTTTCTTAAAGCTATCACAGTTACAAAATGGGATGATTTCTATAATACCACACCTCAGGTGGGAAAAACACAGACTGGCTAGAGAGGAGAGGAGTCAAAAGGTGAGGAAGCCTAACTCCTGGGTCACCCTGGGGTCTAGGTCTGGATCTGTGCCTGCCCTGAAGGCCTAACTCAATGTGCTCAGCTACGGGTACACTCACACCCTGAGGGTAGTAAGGAATAACACTGCCCCACTCTTTGTGTTTCCAGATGCCTCTGAGACCCAGGGCCCAGCGAACTTCTTCTGTGCATAGACCCTGTAGGCAGATTCCCCTTCTGGGGCTCTACTAACTCTGGTACCCATATATTTCAGTCCTTTCCGGGACTTGCATGTTTGAAAAACCTGCTGGTTAACCTGGATGAATCTCTGTTTGGTCTAACTGGTAGCTCTTCCCCACATTCCTTCCACCCACCAGCATGTCCCACCCCAGGACTTGACTGGCCTCAAAGAGTTCACAGGGGATGAGGAAGGGAAGGGAAGGTTGAGCACGGTCTCAGTTGCACAGCTGCCCCACACAGCTGCTTGGAAAGCTTTGGTCTTCTGATCCCGCTTTTGTGCCCTTCTTGACTCAAGGCAGGTCCAGAGCCCCTGGACAATAAAAGGACAGTATTTACTGGAGGAGCACCAACCAGTTCACTCATCCCACCTTGAGATATTTGGCTGCTCCTGCAACATATTGGTAGCTCCGTGAGAGTGAGACAAATGTCCTGCTCAAAGGTTATACCACTTGTGTGCTTCACCTTTTTTTTTTCTTTTTTTGTCTCGCTCTGTCGCCCAGGCTGGAGTGCAGTGGCGTGATCTCAGCTCACTGCAGCCTCTGCCTCCTGAGTTCAAGCAATTCTTCTGCCTCAGCCTTCTGAGTAGCCGGGATTACAGGTGCCCGCCACCACGCCTGGCTAATTTTTGTATTTTAGTAGAGATGGGGTTTCATCATGTTGGCCAGGCTGGTCTCAAACTCCTAACCTCAGATGATCCGCCTGCATCAGCCTCCCAAAGTGCTGAGATTACAGGTGTGAGCCACTGCACCTGGCTGGGTGCTTCATCTTTTGAGTTAAAGGTCTTTCTGGACATAGTACTGATATTCCCAGTGTCTTCCATGCTGAAAGTGCAGAGAAGGCATCTGATGAATGATTAACTGAATGAATGAATGAATGAACAAATGACTATATGGTTTCTCTAACTTCCTGTTTTTTAAGACTGTCACTGCAGTGTGTTTTAAAATATGCTTTCATTCCCTGCCTTGGTCCAGGCCTTTGCAATTTTTTGCCTGTGCCCTTCACCCAGTTCAGAAGAAGTCTCAGCAAAATCTTAGGAAGGTAATGAATGAGACAAGGGGGCTAGCAGAAAGAAGAGCATTGTAAGCAGAGGAAAGAGGCAGGAGTGTGTCTGGCATGGTTGAGGAACAACAAGGAAAGCTATGTTGCTGGGGCCAATTGACTGATGGTCAGATGTAGGGTCATAGGTAGAGGCTCTGGGTCGGATCGGGAAGGCCATTATAAGATCTCTTTTTTTTTTTTTTGAGACAGAGTCTCACTCTGTCACCAGGCTGGTGTGCAGTGGCGCAATCTCGGCTCACCGCAACCTCCACCTCCCAGGTTCAAGCAATTCCCCTGCCTCAGCCTCCCAAGTAGCTGGGACTACAGGTGAGCACCACCACACCTGGCTAATTTTTTGTATTTTAGTAGAGACAGAGTTTCACCATGTTGGCCAGGATGGTCTCAATCTCCCGACCTCATGATCCACCCACTTGTAATCCCAAAGTGCTGGGATTACAGGCGTGAGCCACTGAGCCCAGCCAGGACCTTGTCTTTTACTCTGAAACAGCAAGCTGTTTGGAGGGTTTTGAGCAGAGGAGGGATGTGATCTGACAGGTTTTTTAAAATCCCTCTGTTGAGAACAGAGTGGTCGGGGATGGGGAAGGCCAGCTGCAGAAGCAGAGAAATTGTTAGGAGTAAGCCAGGCAAGAAACAACCAATGGCAGCTCTGATCTGGATGGTAGCAATGAAGGTGGTAAAAAGTGTTTGGATTCTAAATATATTTTCAAGGCAGAGCCAAGAGAACCTCCTAACCAATTAAATGTGGGAGATGAGAGAAAAAGTAAAGTCACTCCAGGATTTTGTCTGAGCAATGAAAGAATGCTGATATCATTAACTGAGATGGGGGAGGCTACAGGTGGAATTGTTTAGGGGAGTTAAGATCAGATGTGTTTTGGACGTTTTGAGCTTGAGCTGTCTTTTAGACATCCAAGTGGTGATGTCAAGTAGACAGCTGGATAAATGATTGGGAGAGAAGTCTGGGCTGGATCTCATGCCATTTCATGCTTTAAATATATCCTCACTCATGTCTCCAAAATCAGCTCTGACTTCTCCCGTAAACTTCAAGTTCTTATATTTCACTGCCTACTTGACTTATTCGCTTAGCTTTCTAACAGGCATCTCAAATTTAATATGTCCAAAACTAAATTCCTAATTCCCCATCTCCCTACACAAAACACAAGCAAATGAGCAAACAACAAAACTCAGAAAACACAATAGCAGTTCCACTCTTCCTAAACCTTGATGTCATCTTTGACTCTTCCCATTCTGACTTTTAAACCATAAACAAATCCTATTAAAACCATCCCCAGGGTGCTGTGGCTCACATCTGTAATCCCAGCACTTTAGCAGGCTGAGGATGGCAGATCACCAGCGGTCAGGAGTTCGAGACCAACCTGGCCAACATGGTGAAACCCTGTCTCTACTAAAAATACAAAAATTAGGTGCAGGCGTGGTGGCTCACACCTGTAATCCCAGCACTTTGGGAGGCCAAGACTGACAGATCACCTGAGGTCAGGAGTTAGAGACCAGCCTGACCAACAAAGAGAAACCCCATCTCTACTAAAAATACAAAATTAGCCAGGCATGGTGGCGCATGCCTGCAATCCCAGCTACTCAGGAGGCTGAGACGGGAGAATCGCTTGAACCAGGGAGGCGGAGGTTGCAGTGAGCCAAGATCGCGCCATTGCACTCCAGCCTGGGCAACAAGAGTGAATCTCCATCTCAAAAAAAAAAAAAAAAAAAAAAAAAAAGCCATCCCCAGGCTATCCCTACCACTCACACCACCACGTCCCGCTCCAAAGAAGGGCTTCGTCTCTGGCCTGGATTATTGTAACAATCTCCAAACTCTGGCAATCTGTTCTCCATAGACAAATTCTTTCTTTTAAAATCAGAGTATCTCATTCCTCTGCACAAAACCCGTTAAAAGCTCTTCTTCTCAGAGTGAAAGCCTATAGGCCTCACAGGGTGTGGGCCCACCACTTACGACTCACCTTCCTACTCAAAACAGCTTTCACTCCTCCTGGCCCACTCCACTCCTGTCACGCTAGCCTCCTTCAACACGCCAAGCACACTTCTACCTCAGGGACTTTGCAATCATATTTCCTTTGCCTAGATAGCAGTTTCCCCAGCCAGGCACAACGGCTCACACCTGTAATTCGAACACTTTAGGGGGCGAAGGCAGGAGGATCCCTTGAGTTCAGGAGTTTGAGACCAGCCTGGGCAACATAATGAGACCCCCATCTCTACAAAAAAAAGAAAAAAAAAATTAGCTAAATGTGGTGGAGTACACCTGTAGTCCCAGCTACTTGAAAGGCTGGGGCCAGAGGATTGCTTGAGCCTGAGAGGTTGAGGCTGCAATGAGCCATGATAGCACCACCGCACTGTAGCCTGGGAAACAGAGCAAGACCCTCTCTCAAAAAAAAAAGAAAAAAAAAAAAAAGAGAGAGAGAGAGAAAAAACCCTTTTCCCAGATTTTCAAAAAGTTTACTTCTTCGTTTCCTTCATGTCTCTGCTCAAATGCCAACTTATCAAGAAGGTCTACTTATCAAGTAAATCTACTTAAACTTAACTTGGCTGTAAAATGAAACCAACTATGCCCTTGGAATATTTCTGGGGTCTGAGGGAGGGACAGTCTATAAGTAGGGAAAGGCAAGTCCTGGCTCTACTCCAAAGTACATCTGATCTCCCTTACCTTGCTTCATCTCTCTCTGTTACACTTACCAGTATCTGACTATATATGCATATATAAATTAATGTTGAAAGCATTACTTCTGTGGAACTTGAGAGTTCATGACACCAGAAACTGGCTAGGGAAAAGAAGAGACCTCAGCATGAGCACAACGTTCATGACACAACACCACCACTACCACACAAACACACACAAACACACACACACATTAAATAACCTGGAACCAATGCAATTGTATAACAAAGGGAAATGATAAAGTGTGCTTGTGGGGTAGAAAAGTGTACACTGATTGATTGGGTGCACTGGCTCATGCCTGTAATCCCAGCACTTTGGGAGGCCAAGGCGGGCAGATCACCTGAGGTCAGGAGTTCGAGACCAGCCTGGCCAACACGGTGAAACCCCGTCCGTACTAAAATACAAAAATTAGCCAGATGTGGTGGCACATGCCTGTAGTCCCGGCAACTTGGGGGGCTGAGGCAGGAGAATCGCTTGAACCTGGGAGGCAGAAGTTGCAGTGAGCTGAGATCATGCCACTGCACTCCAGCCTGGGCAACAGAGTGAGACGCTTTCTCAAAAAAAAAAAGAAAGAAAGAAAGAAAGAAAATAAAAGTATGCAGTAATTAAAAACACTAATTACAAAGAGTAAAATGCTTATAGTATGTTATGGAAAAGTAGTACCATCAGTTGTAAAACAGAGTGTCTCTTAATATATAATTACATACAGTACTGCTATAATCACAACAATGCAAAATACATACACATAGGAAAGCTGAGATTTAAAACAAAATTAGTTATTGTGTTAGGCCTATTAAGGGGATTATGGGTAGTTTTGTAATATTTTATTCTTCACAAGTAAAAAAAAAAACAAAACTTATACTCTTTTTTTTCCATAAAAGGACCACGTTTTAACTCCCTGGGCACATTGGTTGAGGAAAATCCCAGCCCAATGAAGTCAGCACCCAAGTTCCCCAGAGACTCCCATGTGTAGGTGGCAGAAGGGTCCTGGGCCAGGTCTGTGCAGAAGGGCTGTCCCAGAGGTTGAAACAAGTAGTAAGTGAAGCATAGAGTATTTGCATGACTAACCCAGGGGAAAATACCCACCAGAGAGTTATTTCTATTTAAGACAGAGAAATGCAGAAGTAAATCTACTTGAACCTAATATGGCTTTAAAACGAAAACAACTGTGCCCCTTGGAGTTTTGGGGGGCCCTCCTGTAAGGAGAGAAAATCAAGTCCAGGCTCTAATGACCTTCACTGTAGACCCAAATTCTCCTGCAGGGGTCCAGATTGGGGGCTTCGGGCCCTCAAGGGGGCCTCACTGCTAGTGCAATGAGTTCTGAATCCATAAACCTGCTGAGCATTGACCTTAGACCAGCATTTCTTAACCAAACTAAGGTTATGAACCCTGGTAATCATAAAAACAACAGAACTTCTTCCCAGAAAAACTGCACATTTGCCCTAAAATATGAAACAATCTCAGGAGTTTCATGGGCTCCCTGAATCCTATCCACTCCTAGTTGTCCCCATGCCCCAGATTAAGTATCTCTGATGGGCCTGAATAAATACAATGTCCTACATACAATGTATACAACGTGTATGCTGTTTTTCAAGTCTACTGATAGAAATGTGATGAATAAATACAACTTCATTTAAAAGAAATACTGAATTTAGCGACTTCTTGTTACATGTGATCTCCAGAGGACCAGTAAATGCCTGTGCAAGCCAAGGAACACGTTAAAAGAATCCCCTATCTCTGCAACAAAGCCTTCTTCCAAGCTCCCGAAAGGGATCTTAATGGGACAAGTCGCTCTGTCCCAGGGCCCAGGCACTGGAGAGAGCCTGGCTCCACCGGAGCCGGTGCCGGCTTTTCGGGGTTTTCTCACGGAAATGTTCAGCTGCTGGTGAGTTCACGTGCATTTAAGTTTTATTCTCCAGTTAGGACCGGGTTTTCCAGATGGGGGTTGTCAGCCCGTGTCCAGTAACCAGCTTGCGCCCAGGCGCGAAACGCAGTCATTGGGTCTCTCCGGGTGTGCGTCCTGGGTGGAGCCCTAGGGGCCCCGGCGTGGGTGGCCGTCCTGCTCCGCGGGTACCCGCGGAATGCCCTGCCCGCATGCTCCCTCTGCTGGGCGCGCCTCGGCGCCTTCCGGGTGCACGGCCCTGCCCAGGAGCGGCGCGTGGGGCCCCGGGTCTGCGGATGAATGGGGAGATAGCGAGGGGAGGGGAGCACAGCACAGCTCACTCCCCCTTACCCACGCCTCCAGAACAGTCCTACCCCTAGCCCCAACACCTCCTTCTATCCCCCTGCCCCCCTCTCCCCAGATGCTTTTAACCTGATTGAGACTTTGGCACGTAAACGCGGTTCTAGGAGCCCGGGCTGGCTCAGTGCATGACTTATCAGAAACGTATCCGTATCTAACACACAATAGATTCGTGCACATCTGTTGAATAAAGAGGAGTTTGCTTTTCGTGTTTGAACCGTGTCTGCTTCAATAACGCTTCCTGCAGTGGTCCTTCTTAGGAGGGGTACAGCGAGTGGTATACTGCGAGGGAAGCGGGACAAGGAGGCAAAGGGAAGGGAAACAAGCGGGCCCAGAGAACAGCTTCCGAGTGAGCTGGAAAATCAGCGCCCAGAACTCATCTAGACACAGAGGCTTGGTGCCGTGGCATTCCGCGCTGACTGCCAGAACCGCCGGGGTCGGAGAGGTGGAAAGGCCCGAAAGGAAGAGCCCAGAAGGGGACAGTCCCCACCCGACGGCAGGGTAAAGGCCCGTCTCTACTGGTTGCTAGAGACGTGGAACCCAGGAAGCTCGAGGCCCCAGGAAACTGGCATAGAAGGAGGCCTATCAAAGCGGCCCCGAATCCTCCCGCAGGGACAGAGCGACACGTCCACCCGGGCTCGGAGGACTAACACCAGGAGTCCCCCTGAGGCCCTGCCCCAGGGTTCCCAGGTTGTGGGGACACCAGCTGCCTGCAGGGGGCGAGATGTTCCTTTGGTGCTGCTGGGCTGTGACTAAGAGCAGAAACAAAAATAGAAGCTGAGATCAACGGAAAGGAATGAGAGTGAACAAACACACGTATTAATCCTGATGGGATGCACAGTAAAATAACATTCCCAAACACGGCAGTAAGAAAGGATGAACTATGTAAAGAATGCGCAGATAAACGAATGAAAATTTGGAGGACAAAAATGTGTTTCACATCGTATGTCAAAATAAACACCAAGTGGATTAAAGTGCTAAATATTTTAAAGAACAGCCATAGAAACTATATATTTAATAGGATAAGGCAGTTATATTTATGGATAAATGTCAGCATTCTCAAAACTTGAAACAACAGAAGAAACAACAAAGGAAGACTAATGTTCAAAAATACAAAAACTGGACAGAATTTTAAAAAGACAACAGCTTGAGAAAAATGTCTGCACCAAGTGACAAGCAAATACTACCTGAAATGTATAAAAGCTTGTTTATAGGCCAGGTGCAGTGGCTCACGCCTGTAATCCCAGCACTTTAGGAGGCCAAGGCGGGTGGATCAACTGAGGTCAGGAGTTCGAGACCAGCCTGGCCAACATGGTGAAACCCCCGTCTCTACTAAAAATACAAAAATTAGCTGGGTGTGGTAGTCTCAGCTACTTGGGAGGCTGAGGCAGGAGAATCACTTGAACCCAGGAGGCGGAGGTTGCAGTGAGCCAAGATCACACCACTGAACTCCAGCCTGGGTGACAGAGCAAGATTCCATCCCCACTCCCCCCAAAAAAGCTTGTTTATATATATAAAAACAATCAAGGTACCAATTGCTAAATAGACAAAGAAGGTAAACATGCACTGTAATTCACAATAAGAAATAAAAGTCGTACCCAAGTGCATGGGGGAAACGATTGATAATCAGAAATTTTAAACTTAAAACAGTTATGACATAACACCTTACATCTACTAAAGTAGCAAAAATATTTTAAAATTATAATGCAGGCTGGATGCAGTGGCTCATGCCTGTAATATCAGTTCACTGGGAGGCCGAGGCAGGAGGTTCCTTTGGGGCCAGGAGTTGGAGACCAGCCTGGGCAACAGAGTGAGACCCTGTCACTACAAAAAGTTTAAAAATTAGTCAAGCATGGTGCTGTGCTCTAGTAGTCTTAGCTGCTCAGGAGGCTGAGGTGGGAGGATCCCTTTAGCCTGAGAGTTACAGTGAGCTATGATCACACCACTGCACTCCAGCCTGGGCAATAGTGAGACCCTGTTTCTATAAAAATAATAACAATAATGCATAATGTTAGCAACATGGTAAAATAATAGTCACCATTGCTTCATACAACTCTTTCTGGTTTTTTTGAGACGGAGTCTTGCTCTGTTGCACAGGCTGGAGTGCAGTGTTGCCTCACTGCAACCTCTGCCTCCCAGGTTCAAGTGATTCTCCTGTCTCAGCCTCCTGAGTAGCTGGAACTATAGGCACACGTCACCACACCTTGCTAATTTTTGTATTTTTAGTAGAGATGGGGTCTCACCATATTGGTCAGGCTGGTCTCAAACTCCACTGCTCTGTCGCCCAGGCTGGAATGCAGTGGCGCAATCTCGGCTCACTGCAACCTCCGCCTCCCAGGTTCAAGCAATTCTTCTGCCTCAGCCTCCCAAGTAGCTGGGACTATAGGCGGGTGACACCATACCCAGCTAATTTTTATGTTTTTAGTAGAGACAGAGTTTTGCCATGTGATCCACCTGCCTTGGCCTCCCGAAGTGCTAGGATTACAGGTGTGAGCCACCGCGCCCGGCGCATACAACTCTTTTGAATAGCAATATAGGGATCTTCATTTATTCAATAAACAGCTATTAGGGAGTTCCTATTGCAGGTTAAACACTACTGTAAGATCTCACTATAATGGAGGGAAGAGACAATAAAGAAACAAATATACATGATGCAAGATGGTGGTAGTGGTAGGAAGAAAAATAGAACCATGAGCAATGACACGAGCTAATTGCATCAGCTTGGTTAGTCAGGGTAAGCCTCCCTGATAAGATGACATTTGAACAGAGCAACATGAATGAAGTGAGGGAGCAAACCTCATTCACATCTGTGGGAAGAGTGTCCAGGCAAAGGGAATAGAAAGTACAGCGACCTTGAGGCAAGGTCATACTGTGGTAGAACATCAACTGATTGCCTTTTAACCATGCACACAGTAACACTGAAGACATGTTTAAATTAACTTACTTTATGTACATATTAAGACCCACGAGAAATGTATTAAGTGGAAGCAATATAGTCAAATATCTGTTTTTTACCTTAATTAAACAAAAACTTAACCTCAGTGGAAGGTGACATTGCCAAAAGTTTGCTTCACCCCATCCTCTTCTCAAAGCTAGAGTCTGCCAGACATGAAATGTTAGGTCTTCATTTGCAGCATGCTCGGTCCTTTTCTAAATAATATCTAAACATGTGAATTAAAGTACTGTCACAGCTCAGAAAAACAGTCATCACAATAAAGGCAAAAAGTCTTGAGTGGGATTATCCAGTTTTGTAGACTTTTTTTGTTTTTTGTTTTGTTTTTTTTCTGAGACAGAGTCTTGCTCTGTCGCCCAGCCTGGAGTGCAATGGCATGATCTCAGCTCACTGCAACGTCTGCCTCCCGGGTTCAAGCGATTCAGCCTCCCAAGTAGCTGGGATTACAGGCACTTGCCACCATGCCCAGCTAATTTTTGTATTTTTAGTAGAGACAGGGTTTCACCATGTTGGCCAGGCTGGTCTCGAACTCCTGACCTCAAGTGATCCACCCGCCTCAGCCTCCCAAGGTGCTGGGATTACAAGTGTGAGCCACTGCACCCAGCCAGTTTTGTAGTTTTAATTATCATCACTTTTCTAGTAAGCCTCAAATAAATCCCTAACCTGAACCTCAACCCTGAACTCCAGACTCAAATATCCACCTGTCTACTTGACCTCTCCACTTAGATGTCTGATAGGCACTGCAAATTTAAATGTCCCGGCTGGGTACCATGGCCCACACCTGTAATCTCATCACTGTGGGAGGCAGAGGCAAGCAGATCACTTGAGTTTAGGAGTTAAAGATCAGTCTGGGCAACACAGCAAGACCCTGTCTCTACAAAAAAAAAATTTTAATTAGCCAGCCATGTTGGGACATGCCTGTAAGTTCTAGCTACTAAGGAGGATAAGGCAGGAGGATCACTTTAGCCAGGGAGGTTGAGGCTGCAGTGAGCCATGATTACAACCACTGCACACCAGCGTGGGCAACAGAGCAAGACCCCGTCTCAAAAAAAAAAATTAAATGCCCAAAACTGACCATTTATTTTCCGTCTGCCCTCCCCCCACAAACGCATAATGTAGTTTCTCTAACAACTAATAGCAAGGCAATTCTTTTTTTTTTTTTTTTTTTTTTTGAGACAGAGTCTCACTCTGTCACTCAGGCTGGAGTACAGTGGTGCCGTCTCGGCCCACTGCAACAACCGCCTCCCAGGTTCAAGCAATTTTCCTGCCTCAGCCTCCCAAGTAGCTGGGATTGAGCTACCACACCTGGCTAATTTTTGTATTTTTAGTAGTGACAGAGTTTCACCATGTTGCCAATGCTGGTCTCAAACTCCTGGCCTCAAGTGATCCACCAGCCTCAGCCTCCCAAAGTGCTGGGTTTACAGGTGTGAGCCACCGCACCCAGCCAACTAATAGCAAGTCACAAGGCCCCATGTGACCAGCTTCATCACCTCTGTGACCTCCTACTCTGCCCTTCCATCACCCCTTTGGGTCGAATTGGCCTCCTTGCCATTCCTCAAACACACCAGACATGTGCCCACCTCAAGGCCCTTGGACTTGTTCCCTCTACTGAGAGTGATCTTCCCCTCCATACTCATCCGTGGTCCATGTCTCAGTTTGTTGAGGTCTTTACACAAAAGCCAAAGCAACTTTCTGAGTGAGGCCTTCCCTATACAACCTATCTAAAATAAACACACACAAAAACTCCCTGATTTGAATTTTCCACTTTAGCATTTTATTGCCTTTTTCAAGACAGGGTCTTGCTCTGTCCCCCAGGCTGGGGTAATGTGGCATGATCATAGCTCACCGCAGCCTTGAACTCTTGGGCTCATGCAGTCCTCCTGCCCCATCCTCCCAGGGCCACAGGCATGTGCCACCATGCCTGGCTAATTTTTTATTTTTATTTTTTGTAGAGACAGGGCTCTCACTGTGTTCCCCAAGATGGTCTCAAACTCTGAGCCTCAAGCAATCCTACACCTCAGCCTCCTAAAGCACTAGGATTACAGGAGTGAGCCAGATGCCTGGCCCATTTTATCACTGTTTAAAGTTATATATTTTTTACTTGTTTATTTTGTTTATTGTCTATATCTCCCTATTAGAATGTAATCCTATAAGCCCCAAGGGCATGGATTATTGTCTATTTTGTTCACTGATGTATCCCCAGTGCCCAGAATGGTGCCTGCTACCTGGTAGACACTTGATAAATACTCACCGAACGAATAAGAGTGGGAAGGAAAAGCACATAATAACCACGTGGTATGGATCAGAGACAAGAAACATTCTTATTAACAGAAAACAATTTAGGGAGATTACTAAGAAAGTCAGGTGTGGTCATGCAAAAGATTCTACAAAATATAACTAAATGTCTGAGTCACCAAGATAGGGGCTGGGGGTCAAATAGTCTCTGACAGAGAAAACTGACCCCCTCCCCGACTCACAGTTTACATCCAGCTCCGTCTTCAGAATCACAGTCCCCTGAGGGCTGAAAACTCCAGAATCTACACATGCCCAGGCCCCATACATACCTTGGTCCCGGAAGATGGGTGGTTGCTAATGGGGCAAAGGGATGTCTAAGGTATGTTTCTCTCAGCTGGGTTGCTCTCAGGTAAGACATGGTAACAGAAAATCCAGTTCAAACTGGTGTCAGTAATAAAGAACATTTGGGAGATTGAGGTGGGAGGATCACTTGAGCCTAAGAGATCGAGATCAGCCTGAGAAACCAAGCAAGACCCTGTATCTTGCTTACAAAAACTACAAATTAATAATAAAAAAAAATTAGCCAGGCGGCCAGGCACAGAGGCTCACGCCTGTAAGCCCAGCACTTTGGGAGGCCAAGGAGGGCAGATCACCTGAGATCAGGAGTTCAGGACCAGCCTGACCAACATGGAGAAACCCCATCTCTACTAAAAATACAAAATAAGCCAGGCATGGTAGTGCACGCCTGTAATCCCAGCTACTCTGGAGGCTGAGGCAGGAGAATCACTTCAACCTGGGAGGCAAATGTTGCGATGAGCCTAGATTGCACCACTGCACTCCAGCCTAGGCAACAAGAGCAAAACTCGGCCTCAAAAAAAAAAAAAAAAAAAAAAAGAATGGACTCAGACAAGGTTGTTTCTCCTTATAGGGGCAGAAATGGCTGCAGTTTTTAAAGATTTTACATCTTTGCACTAGACTTCAATCTGACTTCAAATTACTGGGCTTCAATCTGTTTGGGTCAATGTTTGTCACAGATTCACTCTAAAGCAACCCCTGTGACCAGAGAAAAGTCAACACACAGAGGAGGGTAGAGCTGGCTTGGGCCATTCCCTGACCCAAACACTGGGCCCGGGGATGGGATTTTTCTAACTAATTTAGGACACGCCCCTGAGGCTGGAAGTGAAGCCAGTCCTACCTGAAGAGCTCCTTCGTAGAGAACAGCGTGTGAATGGATGGGGGACCGACTACAGAATCCATGACAAAGACATATCCACCCAGGGAGTCCAGGAGACCACTGTCGACTTCTATTCTGACTTGGGTCTAGTTATCCCTCTCCTCACCAGGGCCAGGCCCTGCAGAGGCTCACCAAATTTCTGTTGGGAACCTGGTGCATATCAGGCTGTAGGCATAGCCTAGGGCCTTGGTCTGCACAGCGTGGAAGCCAAGTCAATCCTGGTCTCTTTTAGTGCCTCTTCAATCAGCCCCATGATGCTCCCAACTCTTCCTGTCATCCTAGGCTGACTCCCAAAATGCAAGTGAATCCAGACAGTGGGCCTCTCCTGTACTCTTGGGATGATGCTGCCCTCTGTGTTTCCGGCTATTACTACAGCATCCTCAGCCTGTATCACCAGGAACTTTGGCTCATTTATAGATGGGAGCTCCCTCCACTTTCTGCTTTAACTGAAACCTGGCTGAGGACATGGCATGAGGCCTTGCTAACTTCATCAAGATAGCCCACCTACCATGTGACAAGGAGGAAGATGGTCCGCATTCCCCGCCCCCACTGCCTCTTTCAGATCACCACTGTTCTTTGGGCTCCTTTCCTTGGCACTTCCCCTGCATTCACTGAGGACTTTGGCCCCTGACTCACAGACTTCCCAGGAGAAATACTGTCATTATCCTGGGTGATTTGGTGTCCCTGTGGATAACACCTTCTATATCTTAATAAAGTCTCTAACCCCCTTGTCTCCAATGACCTTAGCCCTTCTTACTGCTCAGGCCACTCATCCCCTTGGTCACACTCTGAGCCTTGTCATCACCTAAAAGTAATACTCTGACAAAATCCGATTATCTAAATATAGGCACCTATTGTTACAGCTCCCCCTTCCTTATCTCATTACATCTGTGTCCCCTTAAACTTCCATCTTCTTCTTTTTATTTTTATGGTGAAAAGATATATATATGGGGTCTAGTTATTCCTCTCCTCACCAGGGCCAGGCCCTGCAGAGGCTCACCAAATTTCTGTTGGGAACCTGGTGCATATCAGGCTGTAGGCATAGACTAGGGCCTTGGTCTGCACAGCGTGGAAGCCAAGTCAATCCTGGTCTGTTTTAGTGCCTCTTCAATCAGCCCCATGATGCTCCCAACTCTTCCTGTCATCATAAATATATATATATATATATAGAATTAGGCAGCTGGACTCAGTTTAGATGATCCCGATTTTCTTGGCAACATCCAAAGCATCGTAATCAGGAGCCAGTCGAACAGATGCCTTCTTCTCTCCATCAGGCCGAATCAGGGTGTTGACCTTGGCCACATCAATGTCATAGAGCTTCTTCACAGCCTGTTTAATCTGGTGCTTGTTGGCTTTAACATCCACAATGAACACAAGTGTGTTGTTGTCTTCTATCTTCTTCATGGCAGACTCAGTGGTCAGTGGAAACTTGATGATAGCATAGTGGTCAAGCTTGCTTCTCCTGGGAGCGCTCTTCCGAGGATATTTGGGCTGTCTCCGGAGTCGCAGTGTCTTGGGCCGCTGGAAGATGGGTGACGTGTGGATCTTCTTTTTTTTGTGGCTGTGGACACCTTTCAACACTGCCTTCTTGGCCTTTAAAGCCTTCACTTTGGCTTTGGCTTTAGGAGGGGCAGGAGCTTCCCTCTTCACTTTCGGCACCGTCTTGTGAAAAGGCCTTCCATCTTCTTGACATCACGTAGTGCTGAGCAGTGTAGGGAAAGCTCCATTCCCCTGTAGATTGGCGCCAGGGTCTTCAACCCCCTGACATCTGGATTCTCTCTCTGCTACACCACTGAAGCCGCTAATGTCACCAGGGACTTCCTTGTTGCTAAACTACAGGGACCCCTTATCTTCTTAGTCCTCCAAGTCCTTATCTTTTTAGTCCTCTATGTTGATCACTTCTTCATTCTTGAAATCCTCTTCTCCTGCGGCCATTAAATTGCCGGTCACCCATCATTTTCTTCTGACTCCTCAAATGCGCTTTCTCCTTCTTCTTCACTAATTCCTTTTCTTCCCATCAGCCCCATAAATATTGCTTTTCCCAGAGCTCTGTCTTGGTTGACTTCTCCTTTCATTTTACAAATTTTTGGATTATCTCACTCATACCCAAGGTTTCAACAACCACCCAAATGCCAATGATGTCCAAACCTAAATTTGGGGCCTTGATTGCTCGTTGGGTATTGCCACTAGCATGCCCTGCAGGGGCCTTAATCTCAGCATGTCCCAAATTGAACTTTCTATTCTCTACCCTAAACTCTGTGGGACATGACAGAATGTATGGCCAGGCGCAGTGGCTCATGCCTATAACACCAGCACTTTGGGAGGCTGAGGCGGGTGGATCACTTGGGGTCAGGAGTTCAAGACCAGCCCAGCCAACAAGGTTGAAACCCCATCTCTACTAAAAATACAAAAATCAGCTGGGCGTAGTGGCAGGCACCCATAATCCCAGCTACTCGGGAGGCTGAGGCAGGAGAATCGCTTGAACCCGGGAGGTGGAGGTTGCAGTGAGCTGAGATTATGCCACTGCACTCCAGCCTGGGTGAGAGCAAGACTCGATCTAAAAAAAAAAAAAAAAAAAGACAAAAAAAGACCAACAGATGTCACTTCCCTCCAGACAGAAAAGGAAATTTGAATATTACTCATCATTACTAATTTAAGATGTATTAAAATGTCCCAAATATCCCTTTTATTCAGCAAGTTGATGAGTATAAAAATATTTATAATCCTATTTTCTCCTTCAAGTCCTGAGTTGCTCAACTGTGAATTCTCCTCCCACAGATGATTTCAGGAGGACCTGCTGTGCCTTGGCCATCGGCCCACCTTGTATTGGCCATAGACACAAATCATGGAGTAGAGAGCAATTGTCTTGTAAGTGGGTGCAATGTATTTGTTTGCATGTTTAGAAATGTATTTTGCTTTGATGCAGATATTAAGCATAGTATAAGAAGAGGCTGGCCAGGTGCAGTGATTCACACCTATAATCCCAGCACTTTGGGAGGCCAAGGCAGGTGAATCACATGAGGTCAGGAGTTCCAGACCAGCCTGGACAACATGGTGAAACCCTGTCTCTACTAAAAATACAAAAACTAGCTGGGCATGGTGGTGGGCGCCTGTAATCCCAGCTACTCAGGAGGCTAAGGCAGGAGAATCGCTTGAACTTGGCAGGCAGAAGTTGCAGTGAGCTGAGATCGTGCCACTGCACTCCAGCCTGGGTGACAGAGCGAGACTCTGTCTCAAAAATAAATAAATATATAAATAAAATTAAAGAATTAGCCAGGTGTGGTGGCAGGTGCCTGTAATCCTAGCTACTCAGGAGGCTGAGGCACGAGAATCACTTGAACCTGGGAGGTGGAGGTTGCAGTGAGCTAAGATCGCGCCACTAAACTCCAGCCTGGGTGACAGGGCCAGACTCCATCTCAACCACAAAAAAAAAAAAAAAAAAAAGACTGAGTCATGTGTAAAGCTGAAAACAGATATGAGACCCAGCATGTCCTCTGAAGACACTCCAGAAGGGTCTTATATCACCTTTTGAACTGTGGGCTCTTACCAGGCAGTTCCAGGTCTTATGTAAATGGACTGAGAATTTTCTAGAAAGTGAGACACTAGCTCTGGTAATGGAGCTTCCAAAACTGTCTAGGGGAAAAGCAGTCCCTATTGACACAGCGCCTCCTGGGTGCCACTGTGATTGAGGGATGCAAAGTAATCTGAGGTCTCAGGAGGAACAAAGTTTTGGATAACATTAATTTAACCTACTCAGTTTGTCATCTGTTTTCTTGGTGTGTGGTGCAAGACACAAAAACCTAACTAACTACTTTAAGAAGGAAAAGCGGGGATTGAAGCTTGTTGGAAGGATAATTGAGTGTTTCGAGTAGCAATTAAACCAGAAGAATAAAAGGGAAACTCTCATTTGGGGCCTTGGTCAGATACGAATGGAACCAAGGATTCAGTGTCTAGTTCTCTGGTTTCCTCTGCATGCTGCCTTCAACTTTCCCCACGACTGCCTGAACTCCTCAGTGTGACTGAGTGCCATTAGCTCCCTGGCCTCATTCACCTGCCACTGGCAGAGAGGGACTGGTCTATTCTCACTCTGCTTTGCGAAGGGACTCTGGCCTGGCTTGGCTCAGAGGGAGACCCCCAAACTATTGGTGGTTGGGCTGTGAAGAGATCTGATGAGACCTCTTGATTCAAGTCTGTTCCTGGACCAATTAGCTATATGCCATGGGGACAGGGTCATATAGTACAGACCTGGTCACTGGGCACTCACTCTGTGTAACAAAGACAATTTCCAGGGTAGAAGGATGTGTAAGAATATTAGAATTTGGGGCCGGGCGCGGTGGCTCACGCCTGTAATCCCAGCAGTTTAGGAGGCCGAGGCGGGTGGATCGCCTGAGGCCAGGAGTTCGAGACCAGCCTGGCCAACATAGTGAAACCCCGTCTCTACTAAAAAATACAAAAAATTAGCTGGGCGTGGTGGCAGGCGCCTATAATCCCAGCTACTCAGGAAACTGAGGCAGGAGATTCGCTTGAACCCGGGAGGCAGAGGTTGCAGTGAGCTAAGATCGCGCCACTGCACTCCAGGGCAACAAGAGCAAAACTCTGTCTCAAAAAAAAAAAAAAGGAAAAGAATATTAGAATTTGGACTGCCAATTAGAATATTAGAATTAGAATATGGGCAGCCATCCTAGTGGGGATTACTACATCATTGCTAAGTATTTTTTCATTTTTCTTGAGACAGAATCTCACTCTATCACCCAGGCTGGACAGCAGTGGCACGATGTTGGCTCACTGCAACCTCCACCTCCTGGGTTCAAGCGATACTCCTGCCTCAGCCTTCCGAGTAGCTGGGATTGCAGGAATGCGCCACCACGTCCGGCTAATTTCTGTATTTTTAGTAGAAGCGGGGTTTCGCCATGTTTCCCAGGCTGGTCTCAAACTCCTGGGCTCAAGCCATCTCCCTGCCTTGGCCTCCCAAAGTGCTGGGATTACAGGGGTGAGCCATCATGCCCAGCCGCTAAGTGTTTTTCAATTCTTTCCCACAACACAGTCAAATAGCCTTAGCACGTTGCCCATGATAATGAGGTCATGTGCCAAAACACATAGGAACACGGCTGAGCCCTCTCTCCTTGCTCTGTCAGTCCCTCAGGCCCCTGGGCTCTCCTCCATCTCCTGGCTTCCAAGGCCTCAGCCCCTCTCCCAGGCTGCTTGCAAAAGTGTCTACCCAGGCTGGGCGCGGTGGCTCACGCTTGTAATCCCAGCACTTTGGGAGGCCGAGGCGGACGGATCACGAGGTCAGGAGATCGAGACCACGGTGAAACCCCGTCTCTATTAAAAATACAAAAAATTAGCCGGGCGTGGTGGCGGGCGCCTGTAGTCCCAGCTACTCGGAGAGGCTGAGGCAGAAGAATGGCGTGAACCCGGGAGGTGGAGCTTGCAGTGAGCCAAGATTGCGCCACTGCACTCCAGCCTGGGCGACAGAGCGAGACTCCGTCTCAAAAAAAAAAAAAAAAAAGTGTCTACCCAAACCCTGCCCTCTGTGTTTGCTCCCTCTGAGTTGATCTCTTTTCTTATTATGCCCAAAGGGAGAGCCTTGAAGTCTTCTGGAAGGGAAACATCTACAGATGTAAATCTGCATGTGCTCCGTAAGAAGAATGGAGGTTGAGGAAGGGTTTCCTTCTAAGATCTGGTGCAGCTGGGCGTGGTGGCTCACGCCTGTAATCCCAGCTCTTTGGGAAGCCTAGGCAGGCGGATCTCTTGAGCCCAGGAGTTCAAGATCAGCCTGGCCAATATGGCAAAACCTCGTCTCTACAAAAATACTAAAATTAACCGGGCACAGTAACTCTGGTAATCCCAGCTATTCAGGAGGCTGAGGCAGGAGAATCGCTTGAACCCAGGAGGCAGAGGTTTCAGTGAGTCAAGACCGCACCACTGCACTCCAGCCTGGGTGACCAGAGTAAAGCCCTGTCTCAAAACAAACAAACAAACAAACAAACAAACAAACAAACGTGGTGCAGAAGAATAGGTGAGGGGAAGGGGCATTTGTGTTGCAGACTTCCCACATGGGTCTGGGTCCCTCCCCGGGTGAGGGTCTTTTCTGCCCCCCTAGATGTGTGAGCCAATGTGTGTCTGTGTGTGCGTGTGTGTATGTGCTCATGCATGAGCCTGTGTGACAGACCAACTGCATGCAACTGACAAGTGGGCAGCTGAGAGTGGGCAGTGATTGTCCCAGGCCCTTCCCACTCACTCTAGGTGCAAGCTGGGATCCAAGCCTTCTGCCTCTGGCTTGCAATTGAATTTGACATCTGCACTGGCCCTTGCTGCTCCCTAAGGTTTGAGCTCTTATACACCTTCTGGCCACTTTGGTTAGCATCTCCTCCTCTAGTTTCAGCTTTCACATTAAACCGCAAACCCAGCCTGTGGGAAAGTCCTCCAGTCAACCTCACACCAGCAACACTCTTGGGGCTCGGCAGCAAATATGCATACTACTTCCTGTCGGAGAGGGAGCTAGATTCTTCTGGGTCCTGTCTGGGCACCAAAGAGTAAGAAAGATAGAGAAGCAGCTGCTCTGCCAAAGGGGAAGAAATGCTCAGCTCCGAAGTACAGCTCTGCCCTCCACCACCAGCCTCCAGCTCTGTCTCTGCTGGGGCCGCTCAGCATTCGGGAACCAGGAGATAGGAAGGGACCTAAGGGGACCTGTGAGTGGTAATGCTCAAGACTCAGGCACAAGGGCCTGGGCACAGAGGAGGCAGCACCAGGAATACTGGGGACAGGAGGATGGTGCAGGGGACATGAGGGACAGTGCCTAGATCAAGCCTGCTGAAGGAGCAGACAGCAGAGCTGGTGTTGCAGCAAGAGCAGCTGCTCTGGGCCCTTGCCAGAAGAAGATGAGGCTCCGAAGAGGACAACATTGCAATGGTGACACAAGTCCTTCTCTTCTTTTCTTCCCAGAAAAGAATGTGACTCATTCCTTGATGGAAAAAGCCTAAGCTCTCTTATATACATTCCTTTCATTTGCTCATTCATCAATATTTTCAGCTTTTGTCTGAACAAGAATAAACAGAAATTCATATTTTTCAGAAGTTTGCTTATTGCAGAATTGAAACCCAGCAATGGAAAACATGAATCTGGCAGTGAAACTGGCTTCACGGGCAGTGAAACACACTATGCTCTTGCCACCGTGATAACCTGCACAGCTGCATTCCTCTGGGCCTTGTTCATGATGATGGATCCCGCTACCTAGGAAACCCTTCTGCCTCATCCACTTGGCAAACTCTTACCCATCTTTCAAGCCCTAGATGAGGTGTCGCCTTTCCTGGGAACAGCAATACCCAGCTCTTTATCCCGTGGATTAATTGCTTACCATTTGGTCCCCATAGTGACCTATGCTTGCCATAAAAGAACATTATTTTATTGTATATGGTTAGTTGTTTCTGCCTAATACCTCCACTAAACTGTGTACAATGGAGAAGGAGGAAGGATTATCTTGTTTGTGTTTGTATCTGTGTCTAGCACTAGCTAGTAACTGCTCAGCATTCAGGTACCAGGAGAAAGAAGGGGACCTGGCGTTGACATTGCTCAAGTCTCAGGCACAGAGGCCTGGGCACAGAGGAGACAGCACTAGAACACTGGGAGCAGGAGGATGGCGCAGGAGACATGAGGGTGCAAGGACCAGCACAGTGCAAGTCCTTAAAGTAAATGTTGCTGCACATGGTGGCTCACACCTGCAATCCCAGCACTTTGGGAGGCCAAGGTGGGCAGATGGCTTGAGCTCAGGACTTTGAGACCAGCCTAGACAACAATCCCATTTCTACAAACAAACAAAAATTAGCTAAGCATGGTGACAGAAGCCTGTAGTCCCAGCTACTCGGGAGGCTGAGGTGTGAAGATGGCTTGAGCCTGAGAGATTGAGACTGCAGTGAGCCAAGATCGTGCCACTGCACTCCAGCCTGGGCAACAGAGTGAGACTCTGTCTCAAAAAATAAAAATTAAAATTAAAAAAAAAAGTTGATTGAAAAAAATGAACCAAAAAATTGAATCAGCAAAGTAAACGTAAGTGCCATTTCCCTGTATGCTCTGGTCCCTTCAGTGTCGAAGCCAGGAATCTAATTGGGAAGCACGTGGTGGAGCCAGGTCCTCTGTCTTCTCCAGCTTCAGTATTTTGCTCCATCTTTTAACGAGGAAGCTTAAGGCTGCGTGTGGTGGCTCATGCCTGCAATTCCAGCACTTTGGGAGGCCGAGGCAAAGGATTGTTTGAGCCTAGGAGTTTGAGGCCAGCCAGGGCAACACAGCAAGACTCCATCTCTACAAAAAATTTTAAAATTAGCTAGACATAGTGGTGCATGCCTGTAGTCCTAGCTAGCTACTCTGGAGGCTGAGGCAGGAGGATAACTTGAGCCTAGGAGTTCGAGGGTACAGTGAGCCGTGATTGTGCCACTGCACTCCAGTCTGAGTGACAGAGTGAGGCCCTATCTCCAAATAATAATAATAAAGACTGAGGAGCCTTGAAATACAACCTTTTCCCAATTTCAAATACAAATTTAAGACTCCTCATGGTTTTTTTTTTTTAGATGGAGTCTCACTCTGTCACCCAGGCTGGAGTGCAGTGGTGTGATCTCAGCTTACTGCAACCTCCACCTCCCAGGTTCAAGTGATTCTCCTGCCTTTGCCTCCTGAGTAGCTGGAATTACAGGCATGCACCATTGTGCCCAGCTAATTTTTGCATTTTTGGTAGAGATGAGGTTTCACCACGTTGGTCAGGCTGGTCTCGAACTCATGACCTCGTGATCCACCCACCTTGGCCTCCCAAAGTGCTGGGATTACAGGCGTGAGCCACCGTGCCTGGCCCGCCTCATGAGCTTTTATCTCCATTTTTCACTCCCCAAGAATAGATTGTTTGATACTCGTAGCAATAGTGTGTGACAGGAAAACAAACTGCACATTTTATCGTCCAAATCACCTGGCTGCATAGGTCTCTTTAATAGTTAATGGAACTATGGGATGTCTAATCCTGTTCAACGGAAGTCAAGGTCTAGCAGTAAAATTCTTTCTGGAACTGCTGTGCCTGGTGCTTTGCACCAAGTAAGCCACTAGAAAATTAATGCTATAAGTACATGTAACGAGGAAAGTGAGGCAGGCCAGGAGGAAATGCTGCAGGGTCTGCTACTATCACATGCCATTCTTGACACAGCAGAAACCTCAACCAAAGAATGAACCCGGGGACCCTCAGATCTTTGCAATCCTCAGTCATGCTGTTAGGGAAGGGGAATCAGAGTGACATCATTTTAAAATCAATTCCATCTTTTTTTTTTTTTTTTGAGACAGAGTCTCACTCTGTCACCCAGAGTACAGTGGCACAATCTGGAGTGCAGTGGCACAATCTTGGCTCAATACAACCTCCGCCTCCCGGGTTCAAGCGATTCTCCTGCCTCAGCCTCCTGAGTAGCTGGGATTACAGGCGTATGCCACCATGCCTGGCTAATTTTTGTATTTTTAGTAGCAATGAGGTTTCACCATGTTGGCCAGGCTGGTCTTGAACTCCTGACCTCAGGTGATCCACCCACCTTGGCCTTCCAAAATGCTAGGATTACAGGCGTGAGCCACCGTGCCTGGCCTAAACTCCATCTTAAAACTAGCCAAAGCACATTCCTTGCCACTCATGACCCATGAACATAAGCTGTTTACAGTTGAGGAAACAGCTTAAAGATACCTGCAAGGACATACTCCTGCAACAACTAAAAGTCCAGATATCTCAATACCCATAACAATATATGCTTTCAAGATAATTATAATGGCCAGATGCAGTGGCTCATGCCTGTAATCCCAGCATTTTGGGAGGCCAAGGAGGGAGGATTCCTTGAGCCCAGGAGTTTGAGACCAGCCTGGACAACATAGCAAGACCCCATCTCTAGGAAAGTAAAAAAAAATTAGCCAGGAATGGTGGTGTGCACCTGTGGTCCCAGCTACTCAGGAGGCTGAGGTGGGAGGATCACTTGAGCCCAGGAGGTGAAGTTTGCAGTGAGCTGAGATTGTGCCACTGCATTCCAGCTGGGCGAGAGAGTGAGACCCTGTCCCCCGCAAAAAACAAAAACCCAAAATACAATTATAGTTATACTTTGACGTACTTACACACTAGAATGTCAAGGATAGCTTTCTTTAAATCAACAGAATAATAAATTTTGTGATGCTGTCAACCTACTCTCATGTAGACACTTCTTAGCCTAGCTTTTATGTAGACAAGACATCTATATAAAAAAAAAACTTAAAGATGAAGTGTTCCTCCTCTTGCCTCAGCTCACTTTAACCTCCACCTCCCGGGTTCAACCAATTCTCCTATCTCAGCCTCCCAAGTAGCTGGGACTATAGGTGCATGCCACCACGCCCGGCTAATTTTTGTATTTTTTAGTACAAAAATTCACCATATTGGTCAGGCTGGTCTCGAACTCCTGACCTCAGATGATCCACCCACCTCAGCCTCCCAAAGTGCTGGGATTACAGGCATGAGCCACCCCTCCCAGCCGACAGTAGCTTTCAATAAACTATCTCTTCTCACTGCACTCTGTGATTCACTTTGAATTCCTTCCCACACAAGATCTAAGAACCCTCTCTTGGGGTCTGGATCAAGACCCATTTTTCTGGCAACAATACAGTATCTAGATGATTTAACTCATGGCTTACAAGTTTAGAAAAATACGTTGCATTAGGCAAGCTCTTTTCATTTCAAGCAACTGACTCACCTTAAAATAGCTTAAGCCAAAAGAGGAATATGTGTAGGCTCATGGAATCAAACCAAGATTGGCTTCAGGGACTCAGACGTTCTCGGATCTCGCCCTCCTCAGTTCTCAATTCTGCTTCTGTGTTGGTTCATTCACTTCACCTGCAAATCGGCTTTTGCTATGCAGCTTGGCTTCCTTATCTTTGCCAGCAACTTGAGCATCTGCAAGGTTCCAGGAGAAACTCCATTTGGTCCAGCCCAGATCATATAGGTGCTCCTGTATTCAAGGGAGTGGTGCCCATTATTAGAAATTTGTAGAATTGGCCGCTGGCGGTATCATGGCGACCCGGAATCCCCCTCCCCAAGAATATGAAAGTGATGACGACTTTTATGAAGTGTTGGATTTAACTGAGTATGCAAGAAGACACCAGTGGTGGAATCGAGTGTTTGGCCACAGTTCGGGACCTATGGTAGAAAAATACTCAGTAGCTACCCAGATTCTAATGGGTGGCGTTACTGGCTGGTGTGCAGGATTTCTGTTCCAGAAAGTTGGAAAACTTGCAGCAACTGCAGTAGGTGGTGGCTTTCTTCTTCTTCAGATTGCTAGTCATAGTGGCTATGTGCAGATTGACTGGAAGAGAGTTGAAAAAGATGTAAATAAAGCAAAAAGACAGATTAAGAAACGAGCGAACAACGCAGCACCTGAAATCAACAATTTAATTGAAGAAGCAACAGAATTTATCAAGCAGAACATTGTGATATCCAGTGGATTTGTGGGAGGCTTTTTGCTCGGACTTGCATCTTAAGGACATGAATATTCTCCCATAATGGATTCAACCATGAGAAGTGGCAGCAATAAGGCAGTCTCTCAACAGTCATACTGCCAGAGTCTCTAGGGCAAGGAGAAACAACTAGCTGGACAATACTCAATTCACAACTTAGCGTTTTGCCATCTGAAGCTTGGCAAACTAGTATCTGCTGTAAAACAACCTATATGGTATGTGAACCATAGTATTCCTGAGCAAAATATGGCTTTCATCGCTTTGTAAAAATTTGCATCTGTTTAGAAACTAGCCTATAACATATCACCATTGGATGTAGATATGGAGAGAAAGGAAATATGTTGGGTTTATTGCTTAGTGAAATATTCTCTTTTTCTTTAAATAAAATGTTCTTCATTGTGAAAAAAAAAAAAGAAATTTGTGGGGGGAGTAGAGGATGATTATTGGACAAATCTTTGCAAGCCAGGTGACTTGCTCAATTTCTATTGACTGCATATGTTAATAACTTTTTGTTTGTGTGTGTGTGTGTGTGTGTGTGTGTGTGTGTGACAGGGTCTTGCTCTGACATCCAGGCTGGAGTGCAGATCTCGGCTCACTGCAACTGCCGCCTCCTGGGCTCAGGTGATCCTCCCTCCTCAACCTCCCAAGTAGCTGAGACTACAGGTGCATGCCATCATGCCTGGCTAATTTTTGTATTTTTAGTAGAGATGGGGTTTCACTATGTTGCCCAAGCTAGTCTCGAACTCTTGAGCTCAAGAGTTTTTTTTTTAAGACGGAGTTTCGCTCTTATTGTCTAGGCTGGAATGCAATGGCACGATCTCAGCTCACTGCAACCTCTGCCTCCCGGGTTCAAGCAATTCTCCTGCCTCAGTCTCCACAGTAGATGGGCTTACAGGCATGCACCACCAAGCCCAGCTAATTTTGTATTTTTAGTAGAGACGGGGGGGTTCTCCATGTTGGTCAGGCTGGTCTCAAACTCCCGACCTCAGGTGATCCGCTCACCTTGGCCTCCCAAAGTGCTGGGATTACAGGCGTGAGCCACGGTGCCTGGCCCCAGCCTCAAATATTTTTTAAAAGGAAAAAGGAGTGGGAAAGCTTCAGTAATCCCACCAGTCACATAAATAACAGCTGTTGTTGGCCTTCATTCTTTTAATGCTTTAACAACAATCCCATGTGTACAATTTTGTTTGCTGATTTTTTTCTTACTTTATTATAACACATATATTTCTCTAATCATAAAAACTTCTTGAAACGCTGCTTTAAATATCTATATAGTATACTCTAAAGACTCACCCAGGTTGGAGTGCAGTGGCACATTCTCGGCTCACCGAAACCTACAGCTCCCGGGTTCAGGTGATTCTTCTGCCTCAGCCTCCCTGGTAGCTGGGATTACAGCACCTGCCACCACACCTGGCTAATTTTTGTATTTTTAGTAGAGGCGGGATTTCACCATGTTGGCCAGGCTGGTCTTGAACTCCTGATCTCAAATGATCCACCCATCTTGGCCTCCTAAAGTGCTGGGATTACAGGTGTGAGCCACCGTGCCCAGCCCTCTGAAGACTTTTAACCACTTCATCCAGAAGGAAAGAAGGCAGCGGCAGCAGAGTGAGGAGGCATTCCTTCTGAACATGTGCCTCTGTCCTCAGTCCCCTGAGGCACTTTCAGTTCCTGGGACACAATTCCAACTTCAGAGAGAGGGCATTAAACTGGAATTCCCCTCCCCATTTCCTTCACTTCCCAAAACTTGTCTCATTCACACTTATTCTTCCTCTGCTCCAGGCTCAGAGAACTTGCTACAAATTTGGCTAGTGGTTCAGCCAAACACTTTAGGTTTGAATAATCCTGATGCTGTAGCTTTGTAATTGGGGAAACATTTTGCCTCTCTAAAAACCATTTGTAAAATGGGGATTTTGTCACAGAGTTCTTATGAGGATTAAATGTCATTATGTATGTAAAACACTTAGCACGTAGATGATAAATAATACAAAAATCAGCAACACCCAGGTCAGGTGCGGTGGCTCGCACCTGTAATCCCAGCACTTTGGGAGGCCTAGTCGGGCAGATCACTTAAGCCCAGGAGTTTGAGACCAGCCTGGGCAATATGGCAAAACCCCGGCTCTACCAAAAATACACAAATTAGCCAGGCGTGGTGGTGTATACTTGTGTCGCCAGCTACTGGAAAGACTGAGGCAGGAAGGTCATTTGAGCCTGGGAGGTCGAGCCTGCAGTGACCCGAAATTGGGCCATTGTACTCCAGCCTGGGCTACAAAGTGAGACCCTATCTCAGCAAAACAAAACAAAACAAAACACCCCAGCAAAACCCAAAGAAGATTCCCCTCTAATTATAGCCCTCTCCTCCCTTCCCCTTCTCTTTCAGTCGTGCTTCTTGCAAATGATCTGTGCTTGCTATCTCTATTCCCTCATCTCCCATTTACATCTCAGCCCATTGTAATCTGGCTGTTTCCCCTGTACTGACACTGCTCACCAAATATCTTCTAATGAACTCTAGATACCTTCACAGAGCTTTGAGTCATTGTTCCATCTTTTCTGTATTAGTAACAGTTAATCAATTTCTCCTTCAAAATTCTCTGGTTCTCTGTCAGATTCCATCCAGTTTTCCTAATTCTCAGCCTGCACCTTCTTACTCTCCTTTGCTGCCTGAACTCTGTCTTTTAAGTCAGGGGTCCTCAACCCCTGAATTAATGGCAAAACCCCCATGGTACCAGTTAGTGGCCTGTTAGGAACTGGGCCGCACAGCAGGAGGTGAGCAGCGGGCAAGCCAGAGAAGCTTCATCTGTATTTACAGCCACTCCCAATTGCTTGCATTATCACCTGAGCACCACCTCCCATCAGATCAGCCGTGGCATTAGATTCTCATAGGAGCACGACCTCTATTGTGAACTGCACATGCGAGGGATCTAGGTTGCATGGTTCTTGTAAGAACCTAATCCCTGATGATGTGTCACTGTCTCTCATCACCCCAAGACGGGACCATCTAGTTACAGGAAAACAAGGTCAGGGCTCCCACTGACTTACATTATGGTGAGTTGTATAATTATTTCATTACATATTATAATGTAATAATAATAGAAATAAAGTGCACAATAAATGTAATGTACTTGAATCATCTTGAAACCATTCCCCTGCAAACCCCAACCCCAGTGAAAAAATTATCTTCCACAAAACCAGTCCCTGGTACCCAAAAGATTGGAGATCGCCTCTTTAATTAGTATTTGTCTTCAACTTTCATATGTCTAGAAAAAGCATGATTCTTTGCTATGAGATCTGAGTTGGAATTCTGACTCTGCTACCTACTAAATTGATTTCCTAAATTATTTTACTCTCTTGAGCCTTCATACTCTCACCTGCAAAAAAGTTCCTCCTCTCCTGGATAGTCATCATAAATTGAATTGTATACCAAACCTGTATTTCCAAGCCGGGTGCGGTGGCTCACGCCTGTAATCCCAGCACTTTTGGAGGCCGATGAGGGCAGATCACAAGGTCAGGAGTTCGAGACAAGCCTGGCCAACATAGTGAAACCTTATCTCTACTAAAAATACAAAAATTAGCCAGGCATGGTGGCGGGTGCCTGTAGTCCCAGCTACTCGGGAGACTGAGGCAGGAGAATCGCTTGAACCCGGCAGGTGGAGGTTGTGGTGAGCCAAGATTGTGCCACTGCACTGGAGGCTGGGCAACAGATCAAGACTCCGTCTCAAAAACAAAAAAACAAAAACAAGCAAAAAAAAACCTGTATTTGCCATTGGCATAATGAATTAGTAAGCATAAATTGGAATTCCAGGCCTGGAAACCTATTTCATACCATAACTATGTCAAAAATCAGAAGAAATATATGCTCTTCAAAATGTTTATTAACCATATAAAACTAAACAATGTGAACTGTGATGTAAATGTTCCTTTCGGGTATTTTTCTTCATGGGCTGGACTGGCTGAAGTTTCTTTGACTCTTAGTTTAATGAAGTTTGGACACAACATGCCATCTTTTGCTGGTGAATCTTCCTAGGGCATACATAGATATTTTTCCTTACTCCAGAGACCTTTGAATTTGCACTGAAAATTAGGGTCATCTGCCACAAAGAAAAAAAAAAGTTCAGTGATGTTCAGATGAATGCCTCTCAAAAGTTTTTGAATGCTAAATGTTGGGAGAGGGACAGTTTCAATGATGTCTTATTCTTCCATTTTTATGAAAATCTACTTTGCTGAGCTTCTGAGAAATGTCTAGCAATATTATCAGTTTGCAAGAGAAATTTCTAGATTCACTTACCCTGCAGTGTCTCTCAGTTTCAGTGATGCTTTTTACAGTTATACAAATACCTTCAAAAATACTGAATGAGGCAGTTTCCTCCAAATTCCTAGTTCCAGGCTTCACTTAAGATTTACATAATATCCAAAACACTTACAAAATTCTTTTTTGATCTATCCTCCTTGTTGATTGCTTTAATTGGCCTTTGCAAATTTCACAAATAAAGATACCTTACGAATGCAACAAATTCTGTAGCAAGCCGACTCAGAAAAAAAAAATGCAACAATTTATTTGCTCTGTTGGTCAAAAGTCAGTGAGATGCTTTGTAAAGATGAATTGGGGAAGAAGGAAAACTACTCTATTGTCAGGATGCTGCTGCTTAAGAATTGGGAGACAGCCTGGAGCATCCCAGGACAGTTGGCATTAAACCTAGCTGTTATGAACTTTTGAAAAAATGCCATAGTTTTTTTTTTTTTTTTTTTTTGAGACAGAGTTTCACTCGAGTTGCCCAGGCTAGAGTGCAATGGCGCGATCTCGGCTCACTGCAACCTCCCCCTCCCAGGTTCAAGCAATTCCCCTGCCTCAGCCTCCCGAGTAGCTGGGATTACAGGCATGGGCCACCATGCCCAGCTAATTTTGTATTTTTAGTAGAGATGGGGGTTTCTCCATGTTGGTCAGGCTGGTCTCGAACTCCTGAACTCAGGTGATCCGCCCACCTCGGCTTCCCAAAGTGCTGGGATTACAGGTGTGAGCCACCACGCCCGGATTTTTTTTTTTTTTTTGAGAAGGAGTCTCACTCTGTTGCCCAGGCTGGAGTGCAGTGGTATGTTCTCGGCTCACTGCAACCTCCACCTCCCAGGTTCAAGCAATTCTCTGCCTCAGCCCCCCAAGTAGCTGGGATTACAGGCATGCGCGACCACGCCCGGCTAATTTTCGTAGTTTTAGTAGAGATGGGGTTTCGCCATCTTGGCCAGGCTGGTCTTGAACTCCTGACCTCGTGATCCGCCCACCTTAGCCTCCCAAAGTCCTGGGATTACAGGCTCGAGCCACCGCGCCTGGCCTCAAAAAAATGCCATAGTTTCTTGACTTCCGGAACAAAGTGGAGTGAAAATCAAAGTTTGATAATGGACTCTTCAAAATACATTAGTTAATTAATTAAAGCCTACTGCTCTTGTATTCTTGGCAGGATTAAAGTTAAGGCAACAGTTTCAATTTGGAGTCATCACAATATGTAATACCTCCTACCCAACCACATAGTCAATATTTAAAATTTTTCTACCTTACCAAAGTCAGCTTTCCAAAAAAGAAACTTTTATTGATGGCGAATACCTGTCTCAAACAGTAACATACCCCTGCATTTTAGTTAAGTTTTCTGGGAAAATCTTCAATGCTTCAATCTTAGCAACAAACAAAAACTGTTCAAAGTTTCAAACTGTTCAAAGAAAATCCCTATCCTCTTATTTTCTATCTTAGTTCAGGCCCTCCTTTCTTGTACGGTCATTATTATACAATAATCTTGAAACTAGTCTGAACATAATTCCCTGGATCCATTCTCCAATCTACCACCAGTATCTTCATAAGGTACGTATGGTCTTTTGAACCTTCATACTACCTTGCACAATCCCTCCACCATTAGCATTTATTACATGTTATTGTCATTATATATTTACAAAAGTCTCCTCTATTTTATCCTGATTTCCTAGTGGGCAAAAAATTCTTACTGGTCTTTGGTCTACTACATAGTCAGCACATAGCACTCAACAAAAGTACCTTTAGTTAAATGAGTCTAACTTTCATATCAGCTTTTAGATGGCCTAAGAATTCCCTCTTTGAACACCAGATATCAGTTTTCCTTCTTAATCCAATATTCTTATGTGAAAATTTTACTGCAAATATTGATGAAAAACACCTGAATGTTTCTTTGAAGCTAGTGCACTGGAAAAATGCACCTTAGTGACTTAAAATGATCATAAATTAACACCATTATTATATATATACATACATATATATATACACATACACACATACATACCTATATATATATTTTTTTTTTTTTTTTAGAGACAGGCTCTTACTCTGTAACCCAGGCTGGAATGCAATGGCGGCATCGTAGGTTACTGGGATTATAGGTGCAAGCCACAGCACCCAGCCCAATTATCGTGATCTTTTTATAGCTTTGTCATCAGTAGCTACTAAAAGGTGTGAGTTGCATGCTCCAGTTCCTATGGCATTTTAGGTTTTATACCCATACTCATCGGCTTTTATATCTAATTCTCCTGTCTGCACCAATTCATCTCACACCTCTAAATGTTAAGATACCATAGACTAGAAAGCTAATATAATCAAGTTTGTTAGAAATATTTATGGCAGAGGTTGGGCATGATTACACACACTCATAGTCTCAGTTACTCCAGAGGCAGGAGGATCTCTTGGGCTCAGGGGCTCAAGACCAGCCTAAGCAACAATGAAACCCTATCTCTGGTTCTAATCAACATCAGAAAACGATGCCATAGAAGTAACACTATCACTTCAATTTGCACTCAATTCTTTTTTGTTTTTTGTAGAGATAGGATCTGTGTTGCCCAGGTTGGTCTCGAACTCCTGGCCCCAAGCAATCCTCTTTCCTTGGACTCCCAAAGTGGTGGGGATTACAGGCATGAGCCAAGACACCTGGCCTCAAATCTTAAAACCCAGCCTAGTTTAGTGAGAATTAAAATCCTTCCCACTTTAAGGGCCAGGCACCTGTAATCCCAACAGTTTGGGAGGCCAAGGCAGGCAGATCACCTGAGGTCAGGAGTTCAAGACCAGCCTGGCCAACTTAGTGAAACCCTGTCTCTACTAAAAATACAAAAAATTAGCTGGGTGTGGTGGTGCATGCCTGTAGTCCCAGCTACTGAGGAGGCTGAGGCAGGAGAATCACTTGATCCCAGGAGGCGGAGGTTGCAGTGAGCCAAGATTGCGCCACTGCACTCCAGCCTGGGTACCAGAGCAAGACTCCATCTCAAAAACAAAAACAAAACCTCCCCACTATAAAGTTTTCTTCTGTGACTCAGTCCAAATCAGAAAGTTATGAATCATATTATATATTCACTTAATAATCTGAATATATTTTAAATTACATCATGCTACATTTCTAGCAAGTCACATGCATAACATGCAATGTGATATAAAAATATTAAACATTTATGACAAAATATATTCAAAGTTGATGGGTAAATTTTTCTTAAATGGCAAAATGTAGCTTTGTTCTAAAGCCCATCACGAAACAGTAAATTTCATATTCAATCAAAATGTGCCGGCCAGGCACGGTGGCTCACGTTTGTAATCCCAGCACTTTGGGAGGCCGAGGCGGGCGGATCACGAGGTCAGGAGATCGAGACCACGGTGAAACCCTGTCTCTACTAAAAATACAAAAAATTAGCCGGGCGTGGTGGCGGGCGCCTGTAGTCCCAGCTACTCGGAGAGGCTGAGGCAGGAGAATGGCATGAACCCAGGAGGCGGAGCTTGCAGTGAGCCGAGATTGCGCCACCGCACTCCAGCCTGGGCGACAGAGCAAGACTCCGTCTCAAAAAAAAAAAAAAGTGCCCTCTGCTTTTGTAATAGTACATTATACACACTATACATTCTATAGCATAGCGATAATAGAGATAAAATATTAGAAAACAGGCATCACAAGGATTTAGACAATTAAGGTAAGCTCAGAGTGACTTTTAATATGCCAATCAATGTTAATAAAACACAAGTCAAAGACAAGTGCAAACATGTTTTAGACCAAAATTAATGAGAAAACAAACAATTTTTTTCAACATCTGTTAGCCAGTATTAGTCAAATGGCTAATCACAGATAAAATATATTTTGTGAAAAACTTGGAATGTCAGAAGTCATTCTGGCATTTCAAACAGCTATGTACAGTATCACGAAGATCGGTTTATATAAACAAATATTGAAGAGAAACCAGGCAAAACATTTAAAAACAGACTAATAATACAATCAAGTACAAAACTTGGGGGGAGACATTTAAAAAGAGTCTGGGAAGGACATTACCAGAACAAGTTACAAAACCAGTAATTATTATACTACATCAATACAGCATTCCAAAGGGGGGAAAGGGTGCATTTTTCCAATGCACTAGCTTCAAAGTTCAAAGAAAAAAAAAAAAAAGGCAAATAGCTGCTTTTCATCAAAAGCAGCTATACATTTCACATAATTGTTTCAAAAAGAAGACCTATTAACAACAATGATTGTTTAATGCTACAAGTTTACAGCAAAGTCAAAACTAAAATAGCAGCAAATTCACAAGGCAATACTTCCACAGAATCATCATCCCATGGTTCATGCAATGCCTACAAAGTGCTCCCAGTGGGATATACAAGTCTAATTCACAATTTAAAAAAAGAAACATAAGATGGACACACAGGTACAATGAAGGCTGAGTAGTAATGAGTCTTTTAGCATGTCCCTTTTCAAAGGGAGAGTATGTCTGTAATAAAGCCCTTGAGTACTTTTTACAGGTCACTACAGGGAAAGACAATGCAACAGCAAACTATAAGCAGCACACCACCACAGTGGTTAACCCTGGAAAGGCTGGTGTAACATCCAACAGTGACACATTCTACAGAAGACAGACTGGTAAGATTAAATGAAAGCCTGACATAGCAATCGTCAAAACACAGCTTTCAACTGTAATTCACAATAAAAGTCCTAATCAGTAAAACTACCGACACCAATCGAGAAAGTAATTGCAAACTGGATTCTATCAGTGATTTCAACCTAGCTTCCTCTTGTCACAGTGTTCAGGGGGAGGTGGGAAAGGAGTAGCTCAGTATATAGTAAGGCTGACAGAGCGGTTCATTTTCTTTCCAATAAGTCGAGATGTTCTATTACTCTGGGTGGTGGACCTAGTGGCCATCCGGTCAGTGAAGAGTGCTCTTTCCTCAGCTGCAGCTTTTGCCATCTGTGCTTTCTTGAGTTCTCTGACATAAAAATAGAAAACAAGGTATTATTCCTAGGAAGAGATCCTAAGAAACTAACACAAACTATATTGTCAATTGGGAGATATTTGCATGCCATCATTATTCTAAGATGTAATTGAAAAATAAAACATGAAACTGAAGCTTCTATTAAAACAACTTAAATTTATGAAATTATTTTATGCTTTTTGAATTAAAATATCACATATACTTGAAAACAAGTAGTAAAGATGCTAGTAATGACTGGTTCTTATAAAATAATTCGAGCTGGATGTGGTGACTCACACCTGTAGTCTCAGCTACTCGGGAAGCTGAGGTTGGAGGATCGCTTGAGCCCAGGAGTTTGAGGCTGCAGTGAGCCATGATAGCGCCACTGCACTCCAGCCTGGGTGACAAGAGCAAGACCCCATCTTTTTAAATAAATAATAATAAATAATTTCCAGACAAACCTATCCCCAGTAAAAAAAAAATTAAAAATTAATAATAATTTCAAAAACTCCAATTTATATTGCGAATCTATCCTTACATAACAGAGATGAAAGGAACACTTTATTTCCTATTTGTATGAACTATGATGGATATCAAACTAGTGGCAAGTAAACCTCTTAATATACAATTTTTATAATTTAAATATTAAATGTTAATATTGTTAACATAACCTTTTCAAGTCGGTTTTATTAGGTTAAAAGCAAAATGGCTGCAATAAATCAAAAGAATTAGAAATGTGATCTGTGGTAACTTAATATTCTCCAATATTCTCTTTTTAATAACTTTTACCATTGCAACCAGCTTTTCAAAAATATCAAGTCATTAAGTCAAATATGAGACTCTTCATTCATTATATAAAGATTTAGCCAGAAATTAAAAACATATATATGAGAATCATCTACTAACCAAATTGACATTAATTTCATCCTTTCATAAAATAAGAACAGAATGTTTCAAGGACAATGTTAATTTTTGGTGAGAGTCTAGGAAGAAAAGATTGGTATAGGCTCGCTTAGCTTTTACTACCATTTATGGCTTGGGGACTATCACCACTTGCAAATATGTTAGTCTCAACATTTTTAAAGTTCGTAATTTGAAAGTTTAGAAACAACACAAATTTAATAGGTCAAATACTAATTCATGGCAGAAGTCCCCAAGCTTTCACTGTATAACAACATACCGAACTACTGGAGCTGGGTGAGATGGCTCACTCCTATAATCCCAGCACTTTGGGAGGCCAAGACAGGTGGATGGTTTGAGCCCAGGAGTTCAAGACCAGCCTGGGCAACATGGCAAAAACCCCATCTCTACAAAAAATATAAAAATTAGCTGGGTGTTGTGGCATGCATCTGTGGCTCAGCTACTCAGGAGGCTGAGATGGGAGGATAGCTTGCACCCAGGAGGTGGAGATTGCAATGAGTCATGATAGCACCAGTGCACTCCGGCCTGGCGACAGTGAGACCCTGTCTCAAAAAAACAAAAAACACAAAAAACCACTACATCCTTCATTGACAGAAAGCTTAAATCATCTCTCATTAAAATTTGAGAATTAAAGCGAATGAAAAAGTAAAAAGAAAACATAAAACCCTCACTTACTTTTGTAAAAGTGAATTTTTGAACTTTTCGGCATTCAATTCTATTCGTAATTGTTCTGCACTCTTTCTAGAAGCGGACAGCAATACTGAATGCTTTACCAGTGCCATTGCTGAAGGTCTTCGCTCTGGATCTGGATGAATCATAACCTTAAAAAGAAAAGTAAAATGAAGGTAAAGACATGCATTTAATAAAATATAGAACCGTGTCAATAAAGGGCTTCATATATAAAATGCTTACTTTTAGCAACTCTGTAAATTCTTGGGAAAGCACTTGTGGTATCCGAGGTAATCTACCCTGTCTGATTTCGTGCCATTGATCTCCATTTCTCGGAAGAGGTTCAGCACCAGCAGCACATACCACTGTGAGGGCAAGTGCAAAAATATCTGCTTTTGGTAGATGGGTATAATTCTGTAAAATTAAAACAATTTTTTAAAGGAATGTAAACATGGTCAAAATAAAACAAGATTACATCTCAAAGATGACTTAGGTGAAAAATAGGACTTAATCAAAATGTCTAATGCCACATTTAAGTTTGGGACCTATTCAGAGAACAAACTGCTAAATTTGAGGATGTTTATTTTTTAAATTACAAAATAATACACACTCTTGGGGGGAAAATGCAAACACATATATAAAAGTAAATGCCTCTTCTTTATCAACAGCCCAATTCAACTCTCAGAAGAAATCCCTCTACCTCTAGGCATTCATATGCAAACACAAAACACATAGAAACACACTGACAAGTTACAAATACACATATACGTGATAAAGCAAACATATATATACACATATTTACAAAGAGCAATGGGATCAGACAATTACACTTTGTATTTTTCTACTTATTCTATTTTCATTCAAAATTTTTATCAAGAAATACTGTCACACTCTTGAAACTATAGGCCATACTAATAACTATGTGCCATAATTTACTTAATCATTCTCTTATTAGTAAACACTTATTTGTACTGTTCTCAACTTGTGTTTGTATATGAATAGTTCTATAGGAAAAACTCCTAGAAGTGAAAATTATGAGTCAATGGGTACATGATTTTTAAATATTAATGCAATACTAATACTCTGATCTCTAAAAAGGATATGCCTTTATAAAGATCCATCAGTGGTGTATGAGAACATATTTTTTACCACAACTCCATTATAAATCTTTGCCTTCATGACTTTTTGCTTATTAAATGCCCTCAGATGATGGTTTAGATTTTATTTCCATTCTATTAGTTAACTTAAAAGTTTAATACATCTGAATTTATATTATTCTATCAACTGCTAAGTGTTACAAAGCAAACTATGATTAAGGGAGAAGAAAAATTACCTCCTGTAAAACTTCATTTGCAAGAAAACGACTATCGCCCTCTTCAACTTGTGGACTGGAGATCCTTGTTACATGCCCAAGATCACCTAGAAGTATTGAAAAACTTACAGTGAAGAGCAAAAACAAAACAGCCTTCTCTTTATTTGAAGGTAATAATCTGGTTACCTTTCTTACCTATTTTAAATATAACTTTGTTGGATGCCCAATCATCTTCGTCTCCTTCTTCAGAGGCAGCATTTGGGATTGAGGTTCGAGATATGAAAATATTACCTGTCAAACAGTTAATTATGTAAGCCAAACTAACAATAATAAAACCAGAGTTCATAAACAAGATCATATACCAGAATCATCCAGAATGCTTTTTAAAATTCCGATTCTCAAGTTCTAGCCCAAACCCATGGAATAAGCATCTCAGGGGATACAGATTAGGGTTATATTTGCTGGGAATTTTTTTTTTTTTTTTTTTGAGACAGTGTGCTCTGTCACCCAAGCTGGAGTGCAGTGGCATGATCTTGGCTCACTGCAACAAGGTTCAAGCAATTCTCATGCTTCAACCTCCTGAGCAGCTGGGACTACAGGCACATGCCACATCTAGCTAACTTTTATATTTTTAGTAGAGATGGGGTTTTGCTATGTTGGCCAGGCTGATCAAACTCCTGGCCTCAAGTGATCCTCCAGCTTCAGCCTCCCAAAGTGCTGGGATTACAGGCATGAGCCACGACTCTGGGCCTCTGGGAATGTATTTTCCAGCCTAGCACTGATCCTAAACACTTTAAACTGGATGAGGCCCTTGTCTTCTGCACATTACCCTTCAGCAAAAAAGGTAGTATCAGTAATTTGTGAAATTCTGTGAAAGCACAAGTTTTAATGTGCTGGTGTGAGCAGAATGAGTCATTTAGCCAGTGAGTCTGGCTGACCACACAGCATCTACCTTGCGATATGGCTTTGTGATTCACTATTTCCTATTGTATACACATTACCTTTTTCTTCAAATTCAGGTAAGATCATAATTAACATGAGCTTCTAGTGGCAGATTCTATTTTAATAGTTTTATCAGTATAGTATCGGCCAGGTATGGTGGCTCAAGCCTGTAATCCCAGTGCTTTGAAAGGCTGAGGTAGGAAGATTGCCTAAAACTTGGAATTCGAGACCAGCCTGGGCAAGATAGTGAGACCTTGTCTCTACAAAGAGAAAAAGAAAAAATAAAAATAGCTGGGAATGGTGGTGCATGCCTGTAGTCCCAGCTACTTGTGAGTCTGAGGCAGGAGGTTCATTTGAGCCCAGGAATTCAAAGCTGCAGTGAGCTATAATTGCACTACTGCATTCTAGCCTGGGCAACAGAGTGAGACTATCTCTAAAAAATAGGGCCGGGAGTGGTGGCTCACACCTGTAATCCCAGCACTTTGGGAGGCCAAGGTGGGCGGATCACTTGAGGTCAGAAGTTCAAGACCAGCATGGCCAGCATGACAAAACCCCATCTCTACTAAAAATACAAAAATTAGCTAGGCATGGTGGTGCACGTATTATGTGTGCATATTTTATATTATATGTACATTTATGTGTGTATATATGTGTATATATGTATATATGTGTGTGCACACACGCACACAAATATACAGTATTAAATTTGTTACATTTACTGGAGTCATCTATACAGTTTTACTTTCTTTATAGGACAACTTATTTTGTGATGGTATTTGTAAATCTGAAGTTTTTTTTTTTTTTTTTGAGACAGAATCTCACTCTGTCGCCCAGGCTGGAGTGCAGTGGTGCAATCTCAGCTCACTTCAACTTCCTCCTCCCGGGTTCAAGCAATTCTCCTGCCTCAGCCTCCAGAGTAGCTGGGACTACAGGCGCCTGCCACCACACCCAGCTAATTTTTTGTATTTTAGTAGAGATGAGGTTTCACCGTGTTGTCCAGGCTGGTGGTGAACTCCTGAGCTTAGGCAATCCACCCGCCTCAGCCTCCCAAAGTGCTGGGATTACAGGCGTGAGCCACCACACCCGGCGAATTTTTTTTTCTTTTTTTTTTTTTGAGACAGAGTCTCACTTTGTTGCCTAGCCTAGGCTGGAGTGCAATGGTGCAATCTCGGCTCACTGCAACCTCCGCCTCCCGGGTTCAAGCGATTCTGCCTCAGCCTCCCGAGTAACTGGGACTATAGGTGCACACCACCACACCCGGCTAATTTTTGTAATTTTAGTACAGACGGGGTTTCATCATATTGTCCAGGCTGGTCTCCAACTCCTGCCTCGTGATCTGCCCACCTCAGCCTGCCAGAGTGCTGGGATTACAGGTATCAGCCACTGCACCTGGTCTAAATTTGAAGATTTTTAAACTTCACATCCCTTAATATTTTCAACTTTTATGCCTTATAAGGGTCTATAATATTTGTCTAACACTTTATATGAGTACAGCTATTCCTTAAGAATTCACATTTACTGCCTTAAGTCCAAATATATTTTTGTCTCTTGAAAATAAAAAACAAGCTGGGCACGGTGGCTTACGCCTGTAATCTCAGCGCTTTGGGAGGCCAAGGTGGGCAGATCACAAGGTCAGGAGTTCGAGACCAGCCTAGCCAACATAGTGAAACCCCTTTCTCTACTAAAAATACAAAAAATTAGCCGGGCATGGTGGTGTATGCCTGTAAGCCCAGCTACTCGGGAGGCGGAGGCAAAAGAATCGCTTGAACCTGGGAGGAGGAGGTTACAGCGAGCTAAGACTGCGCCACTGCACTCCAGCCTGGGCAACAGAGCCAGACTCTATCTCAAAAAAAAAAAGAAAAAAGAAAAGAAAAAACATTAGTGACTTGTTAACATACACATACGAAATTCTAGCATATAACTCATAAAGTTGTACAAAATGACTTAAATTCTCATGAATCAACACATTTCCAAAGATTAATAAAACCTCACTAAATTCATCTAGCCTAAAATGCTTAACTTGAATCCATAATCCTTAGTTATAACTTCCAACTTATAGGAAATATACGAGAAAAAGGAACAAGCTAAATGATACAAGAAGCAACTAGTCAAATCCAGAAAAAGGGATAGCTTGCAAGATAAGTGTATATTATTTTTACAAAGTAGAGGATGGGTTCTGAAAAAGAAAAACTGATATAACCAGATGCAATGCATGATCCTTAAGTAGATACTAATTTGAACAAATGAACTATTAAGGACTTGAGTCAACTGGGGGAAATTTTAATATGGTCTGGCCTAGTGGAAGAGTGGGGCTTTAAACACAGATTTTTAGTGCCCTCATTAGTATCCCACCTGTAGTTCCTATAAGATGCAGCAAAAATTTCTGGCTTTTAATAAAAATGAATTTATCTGGGCATGGTGGCACATGTCTGTAGTCCTGGCTACTCGGAAGACTGAGGGGGGATGACTGCTTGAGCACAGGATGGGGAGGTTGCAGTGAGCGGAGATGGTGCCACTGCATTTCGGCCTGGGCCACAAAGTGAGACGCTGTCTCAAAAAAGTTTATCTCAAATTTTGGGGATTAACAAGGAAAGAGATAAATAGAAATCATAAAACAATATTGGTAAGTGGATCTAAGGCCTTTTAAAACTAACAATGAGAAAACATAAGATATATATTTTTTCAATGTTGTCATAATGAAGCAATTTATTCTCTATAACCCCAAAGAACACAGGTCAGAAGATTTGCAATACTTACTAGGTTTTATATCCATGTGAACCAAAGACATTGAATGAATATACCTCAAGCCTCGGCCAACTTGCAAAAGGAGATCCTTCAACTCTGCTTCTTTAAAGTAACTCATGATTCTGTAGTTTTCACTTATAGCATCAGCTAAACTTCCACCTAACAAAGATAGAAAATATTAGCATTTTCTTCTTTCTGAAATATTTTCTTTCTTCCATCTTTACCGAATGAGTCTCAACCAACCAATCTCAACCAAGAAAGTGTTATTTTATAGGACCTTCTCCTTTCAACCTACTTGTAAAATCAAAATGTTATTGTTTTTTCAACAGGTAATACATTTGCATGGGTACAAAATAAAGTGTAAAAAAAGTCTCTCTCTCAATCATACACCTCAGCAACCTACCTGTTTCTTTCCCAGAGTAAACCAGTATTATCAGGTTTTTTTTTTCTTTTTTAATTTATAAGAGACAGGGTCTATTTATGTTGCCCAGCTGGAATGCAGTGGCTATTCACAGGCTTGATCCCACTACTTATCAGCACAGGAGTTTTGACTTGTTCTGTTTCCAACCTAGGCCAGTTTACCCCTCTTTAGGCAACCTGGTGGTGCCCCACTCCACAGAGGTCACCATACTGATGCTCAACTTAGATCAGCATAGTGCACTACAGCCTAGAATTCCCAAACCCAAATTGAAATTCCCTGCTTCAGACTCCCAAGCAGCTGGGACTACAGATATTGCCACCATGCCCAGCTCAGGTCTATGTATTCTTTTCAATTTTTTGCATAAATAACAGCACATGTTCATTATCTTAAAGATCACTCTATACCAATATACAAAGACAACCCATTTCTTCTTGTCTTTATAGAATTCCATTGTATAACTGAATAGAAATGCATTTATTGACTGGGCACAGTGGCTCACGCCTGTAACCCCAGCACTATGGGAGGCCGAGGCAGGCAGATCACGAGGTCAGGAGTTCGAGACCATGCAGGCCAACATGGCGAAACCCCGTTTCTACTAAAAATACAAAAATTAGCCGGGTGTGGTGGCACGCACCTGTAATCCCAGCTACTCAGAAGGCAGGAGAATCACTTGAACCTGGGAGGCGGAGGTTGCAGTGAGCCGATATCGGGCCATTGCACTCCAGCCTGGGTGACAGAGTGAGACTCAGTACCCTCCCCCCCAAAAAAAAAAAAAAAAAATGCATTTGTCAGTCCCTCATTTGCTGGACATTTTAAAATTATTTCCAAGCCTTTGCTATTACATACTATGGCCTAATAAATAACCTTGTACATTGATAATTTCACGTACATTTAGTATATCACCTAGAAGCCAAATTGCTGGGTTAAAGGGTATGCACATTTGTAATATATGGAGATGGTGTGTTTTACACACACACACACACCTCCATAGAGAAGGCTGTACCAATATATATGCCCACTGTCAATGCATGAGAATACCTGTTTCCCCATACCCTTGACAGGTCTATAAATGTTATAGGTAAAAAGTCACTATTATAGTATAGTTTTAATTTATACTACTCTTACTATGAATGAGACCATAACCTGCTTTTATAGAATAGTTAAATCAACCAGTTAATTTGTGTATATTTTTTCAAACTTTTAAAGTTTATATTTTATCTCAAAGGCAATGAGGAATTGTTTTAAACATCTTCTGTTTAAGGCTTAGGAATAAAAAAATCAGAACTGGGTAATAAAATTAGGAAGGTCAATGATGTATTAGTCAGAAAAAGAGGTCCTATAATTTAAATAAGACAACATAACGTCAAACGTGTTTTTAAAATAAATGATACATCTTGGTATCTTAGTCTTGAGTATGTTCTCCTTACTTGTACAAATCTTGAACTGAGGGAGGGGAAAGAGTGCTCTAGAAGGGAGCAAAGCAATAACGCTGTCAGACAAGATAGGCTAAGTCCTAGATCAAATGTGCTAAGAAAGGATATGGCTAATTCTCTTTTTTAGCAGGTCCAGCAACCATAGCTGTGCCAATTTCTTCTCTTAATGCTAGAAGGGCAAGAAAGGTGACGAGAGCAAAACAGGTTCTGACATTTCAGGTTCTGTTTCCCTATCCATCAATATTTTTCTACACTTGTTTATACAGGTTAATTCCAATCTATCACCAAACCAAGATAAAAGGCTTATAATGCAAATGAATAAGATAATAAGGAAATTAAATCACAATAAAGGGTATCAGTTACTCATGTACAAATAAATAACAGAATCCTTTTCCAGTGAAACTGTGGAAAAGATGTGAAGATGAGCCCTATTAGTATATTCAAAGCTTTATGTGGAGAGAGGAATGGTGGACAGAGGAAACAAAAGGAAGAGATCACAAATGCATCCAGATAGTCGTATTTTCTTTTATCTAAGTAGGACAAACAGTCACACAAAGAGGCAGTTCTGTTTCATGCAGGGCTATTTATTTTCTTCAAGAGTTTTATATTGCTTTAAGAGGTCAAGGTGGGTGGATCACGAGGTCAGGGTTCAAGACCAGCCTGGCCAACATGGTGAAACCCTGTCTCTACTAAAAATACAAAAATTAGCTGGGTCTGGTGGCATGCATCTGTAATCCCAGCTACTCAAGAGGCTGAGGCAGGAGAATCGCTTGAACCCCGGAGGCAAATGTTGCAGTGAGCAGAGATTACACCATTGCACTCCAGCCTGGGCGACAGAGCAAGGCTCTGTCTCAAAAAAATAAATAAATAAAAACTTATTTTCAAATCTAACATTACAGGACAAGGTTTTTGTAATCTGAGAGGGTAGCAAGACTACTCATTCAGTTCCCTATCTCCCAGGCCCAAGTGAGTTTTCTCAAAATCATCTGATTTACACAACCATGTATTGGTAGGTTGCTACATATTTGCCATTCCTGGACTACTAATGAACTATTCTGTTAAGAGAACTATTCACATCAACAAGGTGAGAAAGAGAAAGAAGGAAACTGAAAACAGATGGTGTCTAGCAAATATGAAATGGAGATGACATTGTGGTCAAGTTGTTCTAGGTTAAATGCAATATCTGAAAAATGAAAGTTAAGAAATAGAATAATCCATAGGGTGTGATAGTTACATAAATATTTTGATGGTATTAATAAAAACATTTCAAGAGCTGTGTGAAAAAAACTAGCAGCAAGGCTGTATACTAGACACTCAAGTTCTTTCAAGTGTGGAGAACTTTATTAAATAATGAGGAATCAGGTTTGAAAAATGAATCTTTCACTTCTGTTTTGTTCACTGTTTTTAAGTATGGGGAACCTGAATCCATACCTACACCACTTATTTATTTACAAGTTATGAGATAACTGGTCTTGTTTATTTAAGGAATAATAAGAATCAACAAAAATAAATCTTTGTTATCTCAAGTGTTCAATAAACTCTAAATTCTCTATATTCACAGAAGATATACAGAAATAGAAACTACAGATATTTTTCATTTCAGACTGGTAATGTACTGATGTCGTAACAAGGATTGAGGGAGGCACATTTCACACTTCAGTATGAAAACCCAATCATCATGCTTATAAACTACAAAAGTGTTGAGAAATAATCCATAAAAGATTTGGTGTATAATAATGACAGACGTCCATAAGAACCAGAATTCTGACCAAGACTTTGGTAAAGGTTTTTAATAGAAAAGGAAAGACATAAGTTGGCCCTTGAAGGACTTACCGAAACTGAAAGCTATACAAGACATCCAAACTTGAATCTATACATGCCTGTTTTGTTTCATCCTTAGGGGAGAGGAGGGAGAGAAGACAAGCTAGAGAACTAAAAGAATGTAACATAATAAAGCGTTAGTGGATTCTAGGGTAGACTAGCTTGGATAGGTGGGAGTAGGGCCAGACTACAGAATGCTTAAAGAAACAGCTGAATTTAGATCAATGGAGACTCACTGACTAACAAACATCAATTTTAGCAGCACATCACATGAAATGGAAATAAAAGACTAGACACAGGAACAATCTATTCAACATAACATTTCATAATACTATATGCTCCACACACTATGCTAGGTACTACGGACACCAAAATATATGTGTCGAGGCCATTGTCTTGTCAAAAAGTTCAGTTGGAGTGACAAGCACATAAATAGCATGCAAAGTTCTACTACTGAGATATGTACAGGGTGCTTCAGAAAGGACAAGGTTTTTAATCTTGTACTTGAAATTTATGTTAGGCCTCTGATCTTTAAATTTATAAAAGATAAAAGTGACAGAAATAGAGCAAGATTTTAGATAACCATAAATATTTCCTCGATGTTCATTTTCTCAAGCTCACAAGAAAACCATTACATCACTCACCATTACAATATTCATTCTGTATAAGCATATGATCATCTTCTGCCCATGCAGAGAAATACCGAACTACATGAGAATGCTGTCCAAGCACTGCATGAGCATATACTTCTCTCAAAGCGTTCTGCCTAGAAGAAATTTGAGATTAATAGAATGGTAAATAATTTTCACTCAAGCTTAAACTTAATTAATTTATCTGAAACTTCATACAATAAACTTTTGTTATCTATTGTTATGCTAAAAAGCAACTTGCTTAAGAGAGGAGGTGTTTAGACTTGTAAGAGATTTTTCCAAAGGCAGATTCCATTAAAGAAGATTTATCAGAAAGAAGAAATGTTGCTTGCCCTAGGACTCAGGTAAGAATAAACTCCATTTTACTGTGAATTCATGGATGCTGACTAGAAATAAGAAATTTAAGTTAGGTTCCAAAATCAGACTACTCATATTATTCAACAAGTCCAATAAGAACTGATGGTATTAAGTGAAAAGGACCTGATTAAATCATTACAGCTTCTCAGAACTTAGAGATGGAATTCAGTGTTTGATCAGCTGAAACCTTAATGTTAGTAACACCATAGGGGACAAAAGAGCAAAAGACAAAATGTTTAATACATACTCATCAACAGAGCCGGCCAATGGCTTTTTTGATCGCTTAATGGCATAAATGCATCCATCCAGCCTCTTCACACACTTAAATACAGAACCAAATTCTCCAGAGCCAATTTTCTCTAGCTCATGAAATTCTGTTGTATACCGGGACTTCATATTGCTTTCTGTAATTGTAATTCTCTGTAATAAAAAGTGTTTCCATATATGTAATACAAATATACGAAAACAATTATTTTTTGCTATGGTGATAGGGCTACGTGTGAAATTTAAAAACCATTCTACCTTATGTGTTAATGCTTATTTAACATATTCATAGCATGCTTTAAGTGGTAGAAAAGTAAATTTCAAAAAAATAAAAATAAAAAGCTATTTACCTTAGCAGGTCTTGTTTCATCTTCAAGCTCATAATCACTGGCTTCCATGTCTTCACCACAGGAACTAAAAAAATATGTATTTTTCTATCAATATATCTGACAGATACATCCATGCCATTAAATAGGAACTAAATTTTGATAAGTGTACCAAACCAATCTTAGGTTATTTGGAGAACCAAATTGTTAAATAAACGACTTACTCATTCCAATACGTTCTCTTTCTACGACGACACTGTCCTGAGGAATGAAGCAACAAAGAATCCGGAGTAAAAGGATTAATATTCACTTGAGGAGTCTGTCGCACATCAAATTCCCTTTTTCCTGATTTTTCTGTATCCATGAAGAGAGAACTACCCCGGAGTTTAACAGAGCTGGAATCAATTCCTCGAGCTTTGGAGAGCAAACTCTAGGAAAAGAAAAATACAAATACAATTTTTAGGATCCAAGTCCTGTAGTCAGCCTTCTCAGCCTAACCTTCAACGAGCCTTTCATATGGCTGAATGCGTAGGTCAAAGCAACACACAAGCCTTTGTTAGAGTTCAAGCAAAATAAATTGTGGCTAATTTAGGAAGACTGAAGCTGGGTATTAGCTACTTTTTCTGGAAAAAAATGGCCAAGTAAAATCTGCCTCTAACCCTAAAAAGAATATAAATGCTGCCTAAAACTAAGTTCATTCTAGTGGCTAAAAGTTAACAAATTCTTTCAACCCATCCAAAAATAGAAAGCAGTCTGAGAGCCCCATAAAAGCTCCCCTCCCCCATCTAACTAGGGCTTCGATAGCCACCTCCGCTGGACTCCTCCCCTCACTTCCAGAGGGATTTTGCCTTGAGCAAGTCGGCCAATAAACAGTAAAGCTCAAAAGCACACAGATTCCCTAGGCTGATGACAAACAGTACATTGAAAACAAAACAAACTCACTTTAAAAGGTGCATCTTCCATGTTAACTTTACAAATGCGAGGCTTGTCTTAATCTCTGGGAAGTATCAGCTTTAAAATCTGCAGTTTTAAAAGTGGTAATCTGCATAGTACTCGAAGGCCATTCAAAACACAGGTGCTGAACACCTCCTTCTTTAAGATATCTTATCAACAGTAGGATGTTCCTAATCACATGGAGGCCGGCCAAACTCTGGACACTACAAACCCACGATATAAACAAACGCTAGGCCAAGACCTTGTCCAGAAAGAGGCCTCAGTGCTACCTGGACTTACGGATGAGTCTGTAGGACTAAATGCTTGGAAGGCCAGCCTTTACTCCCAAGTCCAAGCGCAGTCTCCCCGCATGCCCCAGACCTTCCCCTCATCAACGCCACACGACACGACACGATACGATCAGGGAAGGACAATTATTATTTTTTTAAACTCCTTCTGCCCGTGCCGCCCAAATTACAGCCCCGATCACCGCGTTTAAAAGGCACCATATGGCTCGGGAGTGTCAGGTGGCCGGGCCAGCACCCTCCGCATCCTCGCAAACCGCGTTATCGGTGCCGCACTCGGGGCTGACACGCTCGGGGCGGCCCGGACTCAACAGGCGGCAAATCCTTGGCCACCTGGACGGGCCGATCGGCCCCTTTGTAAGATGAAGAAGTTCCAGACGAGGCCCATTGTTCAGTTACATAATCTCAACGGACAACCTCGGGGCAGGGCCAAAAACAAGGGCTGCCAACTTTGGGGGGCGGCGCGGGAAAGCGAGCGGAGGAGCGGCCGGCCGGTTATGTAACCGAACCCAGGCAGCGGCGCTGAGCTCCGGCGCCGCGGCCTTTTTAAAAGGCTGGGTCGGCGCGGGCCCGGGGCCCCGGCCGCTGGGTGCCTGCGCCCGCCGCTCTCACCTTGGGCGTGTGCGGGGTGTCGAAGAGTCGCAGCTTGCGGAAGGTCTTGTGTGGCGGGGTGCCCGGGTGGTCCGGCCGCGGCGAGCAGCGGCCTTCGCCCGCCCGGCGCGCCCCGCAACCCCGCGGCGACGCATCTCCCGGGCCGCCGCAGCGCACCGGCGAGAACGGGCTACCCAGGAAGTAGGGGGCCGCCGGCGACTTGACCGGCGACGAGGAACCGAAGCCCTCCTCCTCCCACGAGTCGCCCTCCGCCCCGCCGCCCGCCTCGTCCGCGCCCGGGCAGGCGCCGGGCAGCAACAGGTCCTCCTCCAGCTCGCCTGGGCTCCCGGGGGCCGGTCCGGGCGAGCGGCGGCGCTCGGGCCCGGGCTCCGTGGGGCTCCGCGCGGGCGGCAGCGGCGAGTCGGGCTCTTGAAAGGCCGAGTCCTCCCCAGTGCTGTGGCCGCTGCCCTCCTCCTCCTCTTCTTCCTCTTCTTCCTCACAGTCGCTGCAGGGCGAGAAGATAAGCTTCTGCCGCAAGGTGCAGGCCGCCCCGGCGCGGCGGGGTGGCGGCGGCTGCTGTCGGCGCAGGAAGCTCATCGCGGCCCTGGGGACGGGGCCGAGGACGGGAGAGCGGAGGCCCGCGGGGTCCAGGACACTGCGGGCCAGGGGGCGGGTCCGCCACGTGCGGCTGGGCGCGCCTAGTCGCTGTCGCGGCGTCTCTGCGCGAAGGCGGCGGCCTGCAGCTCCGGGGCGCTCGGGCTGCGAACGGTGGCGGCAGCGGCGGCGCGGACTTTCCGGCAGAGGCGGGGCGGCCCGAGCACCGAGGCTGAGGTCTCCTCAGGTCCAGTCTCAGGTTCGGGCTCCGCGGCTTCCCGCGACCGTTAACCACGTGAGTGCCCAGTCCACCAATCCCCGTCCAGCTCCGGGTTTGAAAAAAAAGGAGGGCGCGACGTAGCCCGCGGGGGAAGGACCAGCTACGCGATTTTGGCGGGAACCCGCTGGCTCCACCCCCGGCTCGGCGCCAGCCAAGTCTGGGCGGGCTGTGGTGTTCCGGGCCTATGAGCGAGCCTGGGGCGGCTGGGGGCCCGGCCCTGCGCCGCCTGAACACCGCCCGGACGGGGCTGAGCCTTCTGGGAGGGTCAAAAGAGAGCTGGATTCGCCTAAGCCGACCCGAAAGCCGGCCTGGACGCAGCCCACTCGCTGCTCCTCCGGTGCTGGGGGATCTGAAGAGGGGCAGGCGGCCGGGCAGCGCCTCCGGATCTCTGCGAGCTGGGAAGAGCCAGGGACTGAATGGCCTTCGGCCTCTGCCCTCGGAGGCCACTTCTTGCCCCTTGTCCCTTGGGGCGAACCACTGGGGCGTAGTGGGCGTGGCAGTGGGCAGCCACGTTCCGGGTCGAGGTCTGAGCCGGAAATGGTGACTCAGGCCTCAGGACCTTTCTGAACTGCGGGAGCCGATGTGCTTAGGCTGGACACTGGCTGGAAGGAGGCCTCCGAGCCCCATTATTTCCCCGGGGTGGGTGCCTGTTAGGGGCGGGTGTCTGCACAGCGAGAGGAGCTCTCCCAAGCAGGGGTCCACCTCTGCCGACCTTGTCCGCGGCCAAAAGAAACAGCAGCACAGTCGCCCACCACGAAACCAAGTGCCCAGCACACGATCTCCGTGTTTACATTTGTTCGCCAGCACGTGGGCATGCGTTGGCAAAACCGATTGGCCCGGCTCGCTGCAAACTCAAACGCAATTTTAAAAAATTTCCCTAGTGCTTCGTTAAACTGATTTAATCTGTCCCTTAAGCACTTATACGTTTCTTCCAGTTTTTTTTTTTCTTTCTCCCTTTTTTTTTTTTTTTTTTTTATCTAAGAGGGTTTTTGCTTTTTCCCCCTCCCTGGGGTGCGTTGGCCCGTTCTCGGCTCACTACAACCTGCAACCTCCGCCTTTAGAGTTCAAGCGATTCTCATGCCTCAGCCACCCGAGTAGCTGGGATTACAGGCGGCTGCCACCACACCTGGCTAATTTTTGTATTTTTAGTAGAGACGAACTTCCCAATGTTGGCCAGGCTGGTCTCCAACTCCTGATCTCAAGTAATCCGCCCGCCTCGGCCTCTCAAAGTGCTGGGATTACAGACGTGAACCACCGCTCCCGGCCTCTTCCAGTTTTCTGTTGTAAATAACTCCGTGGTGTATATTCTTCCTTCTCCATGTTTTTTGTTTTGTTTTTTTTTTCGACACGGAGTCTCGCTCTGTCGCCCAGGTTGGAGTGCAGTGGCGCGATCTCGGCTCACTGCAGCCCCCACCTCCCGGGTTCCCTGGTTCCAGCGATTCTCCTGTCTCCCGGGTAGCTGGTATTACAAGCACACACCAGGCCCGGCCAATTTTTGTATTTTTGCAAAATACAAAATACAGAGTTTCGCCATGTTGGCAGGCTGGTCTCAAACTCCTGACCTCAGGTGATCGCCCGCCTCGGCCTCCCAAAGTGCTAGGATTACAGGCGTGAGCCACCGCGCCTGGCCTTTTAAAAATATTCTTTTGGCTACCTCCCTGGAGTGATAATTCCTCAGTCAAAGGATATAAACTGGCAAACTGCCCTCCAGAAACACAATACATTCTCACTAGCAGTGGATTAGAGCACACTCTGTGAATTCAGGACATCAGTGGATGTTCATTGATGTGGTTTTGTTGTTTTGATTCATATTGTTGAATAGCTGTCATGGGTTTAATGATAATTTACATTTATTTCTATTGCCTGTCTTTCTTATTGTTAGCACTTTATGGATATTAACACTTTGTCATATATGTTGTTCTAATGCTTTTCAAAGGCTAAACTCAGGCTGAATTTTTCATGAAACACACAGTAGTACTTAACACGTCAAATCGGGAATTTCCTGAGATCACACAACTGAAGACACAGTGAAGGATCAACAGCTGTCTTTTCCTAACATTTGCTAACTGGTGTATAAATGTGTTTTTTATATGGTCATGCAAACCTAATTTTAAGCTCTTGGAGGACAAGAACTCTAGACTTGTATAAGGAGAGTTAGTCAATGATCCACAGTGGCCAAAGCCAAGGAGTGATTTTCAGAACCCTCGCTCCAACACTTCCCCTCCTGCCACTCCTTTTTTTTTATTTTTATTTTTTGAGACAGGGTCTCACTCTGTCCACCCTGTCTCAAAGTGGAGTACAGTGGTGCAATCACGGCTCTGCAGCCTCGATCTCCCCAGGCTCAAGAGATCCTCCCACCTCACCCTCCCAAATAGCTGGGACTAATGATGTGTACTACCACGCCCAGCTAATTTTTGCATTTTTAGTAGAGACTGTGTTTCACCATGTTGCCCAGGCTGGTCTAGAACTCCTGGGCTCAAGCAATCCGCCCGTCTCCGTCTCCCAAAGTGCTGGAATTACAGGCATCGGCCACCATGTTGCCCAGTCTGTGGACCCCCTCCTGTCACTCCTGATGACAAATATAATTATTTGAGATAATTGACATTTTCTCAATTTAATATGAAGCATAAACAAAAATAGAGAACCACTACTTTTATCGATCTGTAACATAAACTGTATGTGAAAATAGTGTGCTTTCTAAGTAAATGGGACTTTAAAGCCCCTTAGTTACCTCTCCACAACTAGACTGATGCTCCTAAACTCCTCCTATGTAAGAATTCTGTATCTCTGTTCTCACCTCCCCTCCCTCACCCTTTGCTCTTTCACAACACCTGGCTTTATTTCCTTAGCAGGCTTATTTCTATCTCAAAGTATGTTGTTAGTTTATTACTATCTGCTTCTAGAAAAATAAGGTCCCCGAGGGTAGGGACCTTCTGTTCCTTGTTCATTGCAGTATTCTAATGTGGATTAGGCGCTCACTCCCTTATGAGTGATAAAAGAGCCCTTATTTAAATAATTGTTGGTTTATTTGCTTCCTAAATTGGCACATTTGCAGATAAGTTTGCCTATTTCAGATTTTGAACTGGGAGTGGTAGTTGTTCACACCTGCAATCCCAACACTTTGGGAGGTCAAGACAGGAGGATCATTTGAGGCCAGGAGTTCAAGACCAGCCTGGGCAACATAGTGAGACCTCACCTCTACTAAAAATTTAAAAATTAGCTGGGCGTAATGGCACATGCCTGTAGTCCCAGCTACTCAGGAGGCTGAAGTGGGAGGATCACTTGAGCCTGAGAGATGACGGCTGCAGTGAGCCGTGACTGTGCCACTGCACTCCAGCCTAGGCAGCAGAGCGAGAACTATCTCAGGAAAAAAAAAAAATTGAACAGAGATCACCACTCTATTGCTCTATTTAATGCAAGATTGTAGAGGTAGCAGCCATCATATTTCCTATTTTTCCCCATTCCAATAACAAAAATTTAAATGGTACAAAATTCTCCCATCTATCCCTTCAATTCCCAGCCCAGTTCCCCTTCCTGAAGGTAAACACTCTTAACAATGTTTTGTTTTGTTTTGTCAACTCCTACTTTGCCACCTGTCTGTTTCCCTAAACTGGGAGGTCTTTGAAGTAGGCTAAGGCAGAAGGGCTTGGGTTGTGGATGGGAAGGGAAGAGTTCTTGGTCCACGGACCCAGGACTTTGAAGTCCTCACACAGAATCGAAGAGGTAAGTTCACAATAAATGTATAGAATGATTGGGGAAAAGAATTTTTTTTTTTTCTTGAGACAAGGGTTTGCTCTATTGCCCAGGCTGGAGTGCAGTGATGCGTTCATGGCTCACTGCAACCTCCCCTTCTGGGCTCAAGCAATTCTCCCACCTCAGCCTCTTGAGTGGCCAGGACTACAGGCAAGTGCCACTACACCTGGTGAATTTTTGTATTTTTTGTAGAGACCGGGTCTCACCATGTTGCCCAGGCTGGTCTTGAACTCCTGAGCTCAAGTGATCTGCCTACCTCAGCCTCCCAAAGTGTTGGGATTACAGGTGTGAGCCACTGCACCTGGCTGAAGGAATTTTTTTTTTTTTTTTTAAATTGAAAACAAGACTCAGTGCTAGAGCCGTTTCCTCTCTGAAGCCTTTCCTGGCTCTCCATTCCCTACTCCAGACTTTCCACCGCACCCAGCAGGACTATGTAACACTCTTACTTTGTTTACTTGTCTGGTTTTCATACTGCCCAGGGCAGGGTCCAAACTGTATTTGTCTTCGGAGCTCCAGCAACCAGCACTGTGTCTTGGCCCCTGAGAAAGTGCTTAATAAATGTTTCTGGAATAATTTAATGAAAATCCAATGATCTTTAAAACAAAATATGTGAGAAACCCAGGCCCTGCCTCTTCAAGCTGAGAACATGGCACAATATTATGGTTTAACTGTAGCAACATCCTAACTGAAATTTTAAGTGACTGTTCTGATTTTTAAAATTTCATGCTCCTCTGAGTAAAGCACACACTGTACTGGAGAGATGGGTTACACCCGCCTGCCCCAGGCCATATCTAATTCAAATTTCCAGTTCCTTTCTCCACCCAATGTTGTTTCTAACTAATGTTGCTAGGCAACTTTTGCAGAATCCACATGCTTGTGGTAATGTTGAAAGAACTGAGTAAAAATCTTGCCTCTAGCTTCTGGGATAACAAACCTAACCTGTTTATCCTCTTTAGACTCATGACTTAGCACATAAAGAGCTTTAAAACTATTTTCAACCCATTCACCTTCCTTAGCAACAAAACAAGCAAGATTCTTGCCCTGAAGATTTAAAACTGAGATTTCTAAATCACCTTCTCAAGTATTTTTAATACATATAGCACATGAATATGCATGCATATTCCTATTAACATGAGCCTTGCACTTTGAATGAAATCCTTCAGAATCAGGAACTAACTTTTCTCAGTGATGCAAAGCCTTTAGGAATGTTTCCTAAGACTAGTCAGCCGTTACGGAAAGCTGAATCTTTTCTATTAATATGCTTTTTATTCTGGAGAAATAATCAGTTTCTCTAAAGACCCTACTCTGATAGATTTCTAACTTTAAAAAAAGACACATTAGTCAAATGTCAGTTTTTCACTTAAAAGACAAATAATATGCTTAAAGAGTTCAACTTTCATCTTCCTTGTTATCTTTACCTTTCTCCTTATGCTTCTTCTCACAGCAAGTCTCAATTTATTTCAACCCATATCTGTTACCAGCTGCCTGTTGGCCTCAGGAATACAAATCTCAGGCTAGAATGTGGTAACTCCTAGACTGCTCCTGTTTGACTTCCCAGGTATAAATTAGATTTCTCTACTTCGTCACGTGCCTTAATAACCTCTGATGGATGTGATTATTTGACCATTTCACCGCATGTTCATCAGCATACCCTGAGAATACAGTACCGTCAAAGTCAATTCTTCCCTAATTGTTAAGTTTTTTTGGTTTGTTTTTGTTTTTGTTTTGAGACGGAGTCTCGCTCTGTCGCCCAGGCTGGAGTGCAGTGGCGTGATCTCAGCTCACTGCAAGCTCCGCCTCCCAGGTTCACGCCATTCTCCTGCCTCAGCCTCCCAAGTAGCTGGGACTACAGGCGCCCGCCACCATGCCTGGCTAATTTTTTGTATTTTTAGTAGAGACAGGGTTTCACTGTGTTAGCCAGGATGACCTCGTGATCCGCCTGCCTCGGCCTCCCAAAGTGCTGGGATTACAGGTGTGAGCCACCACGCCTGGCCAATTGTTCAGTTTATTAAATGTGAGACTAGCATTATCTCATGCAAATAGTGTTCAATAAATGTAAGTGTGCTTTCAGGCTTGGCATGGTGGCTCACGCCTGTAATCTCAGCACTTTGGGAGGCCAAGATAGGAGGATTCCTTGGGTCCAGGAGTTCGAGGCCAGCCTGGGCAACCTAGGGAGACTCGCTCTCTACAAAAAATTTAAAAAATTAGCCGGCCATGGTGGTGTGCGCCCATGGTCCCAGCTGATCTGGAGGCTGAGGTGGGAGGATTGCTTGGGCCTGGGAGGTAGAGGCTGCAGTGAGCCATGATCACATCACTGCATTCCAGCCTAGGCAACAGAGCAACACCCTGTCGGGGAAAAAAAAAAAGTTATAAGTATGCTTTCAATTATAGCAATGCTGTTTGAGAAAAATTCATAGTTGTTAATGGCTTTATAGTCAGTAATTGCAGTATGTGACTCCTGATGTCCCCAAAATAAGTTTGCTTAATATGGATGGGCTTGAGTTTATGCACAACCAGCTAGGAAGATCAAATCAGAACACAGTATCTATGTAATAAGAACTTGAGAAGCATAACCCAGGAGAAACAACCAGTTAAGAACTTGTATTTTAATAAAATAAACATTTCTTGTCGTGCCGAATTAATCTTTAAGGACTACTAACATGCAATTTCCATGCATCGTTCTGATATTTATTTAAGATAGATCAAGGGCAGATCATTATATCCTTTGGATATGGGTATATCAATTGTATGGATTCTATAAAAAATGTCTGAAGATCTAAGATTTTCATTCAGGTTTTGCTTGGGGTCTTCAGCTAGGAGAGACCATGCTAGGGTACTTAAAGGTTGTGTCTGTTCATGTATGAAACAGCTGTAACCAGCCTTATTTATGAAAGGAGCCCTTAGGCCTACTCCTAGTTATCTCAGCAGTTCTCAGCCTTACACAGGCCCCCTAATCTTTTTTTTTTTTTTTTTTTTTGAGACAGAGTCTGGCTCTGTCCCCCAGGCTGGAGTGCAGTGGCACCATCTCGGCTCACTGCAAGCTCCGCCTCCCGGGTTCACGCCATTCTCCTGCCTCAGCCTCCCGAGTAGCTGGGACTACAGGCGCCTGCCACCACGCCCTGCTGATTTTTTTGTATTTTAGTAGAGACAGGGTTTCACTATGTTGGCCAGGATGGTCTCGAACTCCTGACCTCGTGATCCGCCCACCTCGGCCTCCCAAAGTGCTAGGATTACAGGCTTGAGCCACCGCGCCCGGCCTAGGCCCCCTAATCTTGAAACACTTCATAGTCCACTGCAATAGGTCAGGCAGTGGTACTAATGCAAGACTTTTCCCAAGAGAAAATACCACTGACCATTTCATTCCTAGATAAGAGAGTAGTTCTCAACCAAGATATTTTAAAATGATAGCTCTCTGAAGCATTTAGCCAAAACATTAGCAAATAACCCCTTCCTATTTGCTATTTTATAATTCTTTTCTATTGGAATGGAACTAAATAGTCCCATTTTCTCCAATATTCCTTTTTTTATTTCCTTTACAGAGGCACAAAGGTTGCTGTTCTAATGCGGTCCCTCCGTTTGGGGTCCCTGACTTCCCGCAACACTGTTCTCTATCTTTTTAATGAGTTTCAATAACTGAAAAGTTCACTTCACAGAAATGTCATAAACAGAGGGAACTGTGAGTGCCCAACAGAATGCAGGCACTCATTAAATATTCAGGTAATTGATTAATTGCCTCTCCTTTTGGGTTAGTGACATACACAGGAAATGACCTGAATGACCACAGGGACTGCCAGTTGTTTGCTGGCCACATTGTGATTATTTAAACTGGCTTTGTTCAGGTTACTGCCGCACAAAAGATGTGATGACTCTTCTCCAGTGAGTCAAGGGGCCCTGTCTCATTAGGGGAGGGAAAGGAGGTAAGACAGACATCCCATGCTGCTCTTTTGTTAGCAACAGGAGTGTGTTTAGGTATTGCTGTGTTTTGATGACTCAGTGGTGAGTCAACTTTAAAGTTCCATAAAAGGCCTTGTTCAGCTCAGACAGGATTGAGAGATGACCTCATCCAGTATCTAGTTGGGTAGAGAGTAACCAGTTGTGTGTGACATGATAAGCCGATAAGCCGATTGGGAGTGTATACAAGAAAAAAAAAAAATACTGGTGAGGATGAACTAGTTTCTAACTACAGAAATCAACTCTGCTTGGCAGTCCTCTATTGAGTGTCTACTATGTTCAAGCATCTTATCCTACCAACTGCACATTTGCTTAATACAGGTCAGAATATGAGAAATGCCCTAAGTGCTACAAAGAGCTGGGGTGCCTTTGCAGGAGCTGGGAGAGGGGAGAACATTTTGGTGCCAACTATATGACAGGCACTGGGCCAGATGCTTTACATACTTATTTAATCTTTACGGGAACTCTGTAAGAGAGTTATTTTTATTCACATTTTACAGATGAAAATGAAACACAGGTTAAAAAATGCCTTCATCGTACAATCATAGAACTAGTATTACTGAGACTATATTTCTGAAACTTTATTTTTAATTTTAAAATTAAAAAAAGTTTTAAATTTACCCATCCAATGACCTATCAATATTTTTTATTTTAGTATTATATTTTTGAGACAGGGTCTCCATCACCCAGGCTGGAGTGCAGTGGCACGATCATGGCTCACTGCAGCCTCAACCTCCTGGGACCAAGCAATCCTCCCACCTCAGCCTCCTGAGTAGCTGGGACTACAGGCACATGCCACCATACCTGGCTAATTAAAAAAATTGTTTGTTTGGTTTTTTTTTGGAGACGGAGTCTCGCTGTGTCCCCCAGGTTGGAGTGTAGTGGCACGATCTCAGCTCACTGCAAGCTCCGCCTCCTGGGTTCACGTCATTCTCCTGTCTCAGCCTCCCAAGTAGCTGGGACTACAGGCACCTGCCAACACGCCTGGCTAATTTTTTGTATTTTTAGTAGAAATGGGGTTTCACCGTGTTAGCCAAGATGGTCTCGATCTCCTGACTTCATGATCCACCCATCTTGGCCTCCCAAAGTGCTGGGATTACAGGCGTGAGCCACCGCGCCCGGCAAAATTTTTTTTTGTAGAGACGTGGCCTCACTATGTTGCCCAGACCAGTCTCAAACTCCAAGGTATCCTCCCACCTCAGCCTCTCAAAATGTGGGGATTACAGGTGTAAGCCACCATGCCCAGCCTTCTGAGACTTTATTACTGCTGACTTAAAGCCTGGTTCTTCCTACCCCAGTAAGAAGGGCGTAAGGTGAAGGGCGAAATAGGAGATTTGATGAAGGCAGGGTCACACTGGACCCAGCTGGTAGGCCAGGCTAGTTGAGCAGTGTGATGTCTAGAGTCATCCTTCCAGGTAGCCCAGCACACAACTTGATGGTGTGAATGTGGACAGTGGGATCCAGAGGGAGTCAGACTTGTACCTTATTTTTTTGTTTCATCATAAAATCCAAATGTATTTTAAACTCTAAAATCAAGAGGAAAAATTACAAAGATTGATATCAGAAAGTAAAGTAAGGGATGAAGAAGTGGTAGAGGGCTGGAGGAAAGTGCTAGTTTAAAGTAGTAAAATCAAGGAATGCTTTTCTGAGGAAGTGGCATTTGAGCAGGAACCTGAAAGGAGTGAGAAAATCAGCCACATGGAGATCTGGGGGAGAGTTTACAAAACCAAATATTGGTATTGTTTATTATACTCCATATTGGAAACCACCCAAATTTCCATTAAATACGAAGTAACTATAGCTTGCAAAATAATGAGCTGGAACTATATGTACAGAATGAAAAGATGTCTATAAGATAATGGAGAAAAGGGCCAGGTGCGGTGGCTCACCTGTAATCCCAGCACTTTGGGAGGCCAAGGCAGGTGGATCACTTTAGGTCAGGAGTTCTAGACCAGCCTGATCAACATGGTGAAACCCAGACCGTACTAAAAATACAAAAATTAGCCAGGTGTGGTGGTGCATGCCTGTAATCCCAGCTACTTGGGAGGCTGAGGTGAGAGAATCACTTGAATCCTGGAGGCGGAGGTTGCAATGAGCTGAGATTGTACCACTGCACTCCAGCCTGGGTGACAGAGCAAGACTGTGTCTCAAAAAACAAACAAAACATATAATGGAGAACAGCTGCAAAACTGTATAATGATTCAATTAAAAACAAACGAGAAAATTAACCTAAAGCAAACATATTTATCACAGGGAAAACATCTGAAGAAATACAAAAAATTGAAAATTGGGCTAGGTACGGTGGCTCACATCTGTAATACCAACACTTTGGGAGGCCGAGGCAGGTGGATCACTTGAAGTCAGGAGTTCCAGACCAGCCTGGCTAACATGGTGAAACCCTGTCTGTAACCAAAATTCAAAAATTAGCCAGGTGTGGTGGTACATGCCTGTAATTCCAGCTAGCTAGTTGAGAGGCTGAGGCACAAGAATCGCTTGAATCCGGGAGGTAGAGGTTGAAGTGAGCCAAGATCATGCCACTGCACTCTAGCCTGGGTGACAGAGCGAGACTGTCTAAAAACAAAACAAAACAGAAATTGAAAACTGGATGGTTGGAAGCAAGATGGCTGAATAGAAGCCTCCATCAATCGTCATCCCTGCAGGAACATCAAACTGAATGATTTTCTACACAAAAAAGCACCATCATAAGAACCAAAAATCAGGTGAGCGATCATAGTACCTGGTTTTAACTTCATATCACTGAAAGAGCCACTGAAGAGGGTAGGAAATACAGTCTTGAATTATACAGTCTTGACAGACCCTTCCCCCACTCCCCAGCAGCTGCTGCGTGGCACAGAGAGAGAATCTGTGTGCTTCAGGGAGGGCAAGTGCAGCTATTGTGGGATTTTGCATTGGAACACAGTGCTGCCAACACTGGGCAGAACTCAACCGGTGCCCATAAAGGCAGCAGTGGACCAGCCTTACCCAGAGGGGAATCACTCATCCCAGTGGTCAGGACTTGAGTTTTGGCAAGCCTTGCCACCACAGGCTAATGTTCTCTGGGGTCCTAAATAAACTTGGAAGGCTGTCTAGGCCACAAGGACTGCAACTCTTAGGCAAGGCTTAGTCCTGTGTTGGGCCCAGAGCCAGTGGACTTGGGAGCCACACAACCTAGTGAGACACTAGCTGGGGCAGTCAAGGTAGTACTTATGTCACCCCTCCTTCAAGTTCAGGCAGTGCAGTTTGCAAATCCAAAAGAGACCCCTTCCTTCCACTTGAGGATAGAGAAGAGTAAAGAAAACTTTGTCTTGCAACTTGGATACCAGCTCAGCCACATTAGGAAAGGGCGCCGGGTAGAGTTGTGAGGCCCCCATTCTAGGACCTAGTCCTAGATGACATTTCTAGACACAACCTGGGCCAGAAGGGAACCTGCTGCCTTGAAGGGAAGGACCCAGTCCTGGCAAGATTTATCACCTGCTGATTAAAGAACCCTATATAAGCAGCAATGGTAACCAAGTAGTACATGCTGTGAGCCTTCGGTGAGACTGAGATGTGCCAGCTTCAGGTGTGAGCCATCACATTCACAGCCAGTTCTGTGCTGGCTTCAGATCTGACCCAGCACAGGAGCAGGGGTGGTGGCCACAGGGGTGCTTGTTTAACCTCTCCTCCATCTCCAGGCACCTCAGCACAGAGAGAAAGAGATGCTGTTTGTTTGGGAGAAAGTATGGGGCCAGGTGCAGTGGCTCATTCCTGTAATCTTAGCATTTTGGGAGGCTGAGGCAGGTGGATCACTTAAGGCCAGGAGTTCAAGACCAGCCTGGGAAACATAGCAAAAACCTATCTCTACTAAAAATACAAAAATTAGCTGGGCATGGTGGCGCATGCCTATACTCCCAGCTATTCGGGTGCCTGAGGCATGAGAATTGCTTGACCCCAGGAGGCGGAGGTTGCAGGGAGCCAAGACTGCACCACTGCACTCCACCCTGGGTGACAGAATGAGACCCTGAGAAAGAAAGAGAGAGAGAGAGAGAAGGAAGGAAGGAAAGAAGGAAGGAAGGAAGGAAGAAAAAAAAGAAAAGAAAAGGAATATATTGTGTGAGAAAAGAACAAGAGTCTGCCTGATAATCCAGAGACTTCTTCCAGGCCTTATCCAAGGTAACGAAGGTGGTACCTCTATGAGTCTGCAAGAACCATGGCGTTACTGGGTTACATTGTGGGTTACCCACCAATGGCCCACTAATGACCAAAAACTTTATCACAACACTCAAGTCTCTTCAAATACCTGGAAAGCCTTCCAAAAAGGACAGGTACAAACAAGCCCAGATTGTGAAGGATACAATAAATACCTAGCTCTTCAATGCCCAGATACTGATAAACATCTGCAAGCATCAAGACCATCCAGGGAAATAGACACCAGGGATTAATCCCAGAGACAGAGAGAAATTTGACCTTTCAGACAGAGAATTCAAAATAGCTGTCTTGAAGAAACTCAAAGAAATTCAAGATAACACAGAGAAGGAATTCAGAATCCATTAGATAAGTTTAACAAAGAAATAGAAATAATTAAAAAGAATTGAGCAGAAATCCTAGAGTCGAAAAATGCAATTGACATACTAAAGAACTCATCAGAGTCTTTTAATAGCAGAATTGATCAAGCAGAAGAGTTAGTGAACTTGGGCTGTTTGAAAATACAAAGTCAGAGGAGACAAAAGAAAAAAGAACAAAAAAGAATGAAGCATGCCTACAAGATCTAGAAAATAGCCTCAAAAAGGGCAAATCTAAGAGTTATTGGCTTTAAAGAGGAGGTAGAGAGAGAGGTGGGGTTCATTCAAAGGAATAATAATAGATAACTTTCCATACCTAGAGAAAGATACCAATATTCAAGTATAAGGAGGTTATAGAACACCAAGCAGGTTTAACCCAAAGAAGACTACTTCAAGGCATTTAATATTCAGACTCCCAAAGGTCAAGGATAAAGAAAGGATTCTAAAACCAGCAAGAGAAAAGAAACAAATAACATACAATGCAGCTCCAATAGGTCTGGCAGCAGACTTTTTGATGGAAACCTTACAAGTCAGGAGAGAGTGGCATGACAATATTTAAAATGCTGAAGGAAAAAAAAAACTTTTACCCTAGAATAGTATTACTATATCTGATGAAAATATCCTTCAAACATGAAGGAGAAGTAAAGACTTTCCTGGACAAGCAAAAGCTGAAGGATTTCATCAACACAAGACCTATCCTACAAGAAATGCTAAAAAGAGTTTTTCAATCTGAAAGAAAATGATGGTAATAAGAATAAGAAATCACCTGGGCCAAGGTGGGAGAATTGCTTGAACCCAAGAGTTTGAGATCGGCCTGGGCATTACAGTGAGACTCCATCTCTACAAAAAAAAAAATAATTGTCTTAATTGGCTGGGCATAGCGGCTCATGCCTGTAATCCCAGCACTTTGGGAGGCTGAGGCAGGAGGACCGCTTGAGCCTAGGAGGCTACAGTGAGCTATAATCAAGCAACTGGACTCTAGCCTGGGTGACAAAGTGAGACCTTGTCAAAAAAATAAAAAATAATAATAAATAAATCATCTGAAGGTACAAAACTTACTGATAATAATAAGTACTACACAGAAAAACACAGAATATTCTAACACTGTCATTGTGGTATGTAAACTACTCATATTTTAAGTAGAAAAACAAAAAAGACAAACCAGTCAAAAATAATAATTACTGGCCGGGTGCAGTGGCTCACACCTGTAATCCCAGCACTTTGGGAGGCCAAGGTGGGCAGATCACGGGGTCAGGAGATGGAGACTAACCTGGTTAACACGGTGAGACCCCATCTCTACTAAAAATACAAAAATTAGCTGGGCGTGGTGGCACATGCTTATAATCCCAGCTACTCAAGAGGCTGAGGCAGGAGAATCACTTGAACCCCAAAGGGAGAGGTTGCAGCGAGCTGAGATCGTGCCACTGCACTTCAGGCTGGGCAACAGAGCAAGACTCCATCTCAAAATAATAATAATAATAATTACAACAACTTTTCAAGACATAGTACAATAAGATATAAATAGAAACAACAAAAAGTTAAAATGTGGGGAGACAAAGTTAAAGTTTGTATTAGTTTTTATTAGTTTCCTGTTTATTAGTTAGTTTACACAATTAGTGTTACATTGTCATCAGTTTAAAATAATGGGTTATAAGATATTATTTGCAAGCCTCATGGTAACCTCAAATCTAAAAACATACAATGGATACACAAAAAATAAAAAACAAGAAATTAAAACATATCACCAGAGAAAATCACCTTCACTAAAAGGAAGACAGGAAGGAAGGAAAGAAGGAAGAGAAGACCAAAAACAACCAGAAGACAAATAACAAAATGGCAGGAGTAAGTCCTTACTTATCAATAACAACATTGAATGTAAACGGACTAAGCTCTCTAATCAAAAGATGCAGAGTGGCTGAATGGATTTTTTTAAAAAAGACTCAATGATCTGTTGCCTACAAGAAACACACTTCACCTATAAAGACACACATAAACTGAAAATAAAGGGATGGAAAAAGATGCTTTATGCAGACGGAAACTAAAAAAGGAGCAGAAGTAGCTATGCTTATAACAGACAAAACAGATTTCAAGACAAAATCAAGGCTGGGTGTGGTGGCTCACACCTGTAATCCCAGCACTTTGGGCGGCGGAGGTGGGCAGATCACCTGAGGTCAGGAGTTCAAGACCAGCCTGGCCAACATAGCGAAACCCCATCTCTACTAAAAATACAAAAATTAGCCTGGCATGGTGGCACACACCTGTAATCCCAGCTATTCAGGAGGCTGAGGCAGAAAAATTGCTTGAACCCAGGAGGTGGAGGTTGCAGTGAGCTGAGATTACACCACTGCACTCCAACCTGGGTGACAGAGTGAGACTCCATCTCAAAAGAAAAAGACAAAAACTATAAAAAGAGACAAAGAAGGTCATTACATAATGATAAAGGGGTCAATTCAGCGAGAGAATACAATTGTAAATATATATGCACCCAACACTGAAGCACCCAGATATATAAAGCAAATATTATTAGAGCTAAAGAGAGAGACAGACTCAACTACAATAATAGCACAAGATTTCAACACCCCACTTTCAGCATTGGACAGATCATCCAGACAGAAAATCAACAAAGAAACATTAGACTTAATCTGCACTATGGATCAAATGGACCTAATAGATATTTATAGGACATTTCACACAATGGTTACAGAAGACACATTCTTCTCCTTAGCACATGGATCATTCCCAAGGATGGATCATATGTTAGGCCACAAAACAAGTCTTAAAGCATTAAAAAAAATGAAATAATATCAAGGATCTTCTCTGACCACAATGAAATAAAACTAGAAATCAATAACAAGAGGAATTTTAGAAACTATACAAACACATGAAAATTAAACAATATGCTCCTGAATAACCAGTGGCTCAACTAAGAAATTAATAAGAAAATTAAAAAATTTCTTGAAAGAATAATGGAAACACAACAACATATCAAAACCTGTGGGATACAGTGAAAGCAGTACTAAGAGGGAAGTTTATGGCTATAAGGGCCTACCTCATAAAAGATAAAAAGGCTGGGTGCAGGGCTCATGCCTGTAATTCCAGCACTTTGGGTGGCCAAGGTGGGCAGATTGCTTGAGCTTAGGAGTTTGAGACCAGCCTGGGCAACATGGCAAAACCCCATCTCTACTAAAAATACCAAAAAAATTAACCAGGCATGGGGCACATGTCTGTAGTCCCAGCTACTTGGGCGGCTGAGGCATGCGAATTGCTTGGACCTGGGAGGCGGAGGTTGCAGTGAGCCAAGATTGGCCACTGCACTCTGGCCTGGGTGACTGAGTGAGACTCTGTCTCAAACAAACAAATGAACAAACACACAAACTTCAAGTAAACAACCTAATGATGCCTCTTAAAGAACTAGAAAAGCAAGCGCAAACCAAACCCAAAGTCAGTAGAAGAAAAGAAATAATAAAGATCGGAGCAGAAATAAATGAAATTGAAACAAATGAAACAATACAGAGGATGAAGACAAAAAGTTCATTTTTTGAAAAGATAAATAAGGCTGGGTTCAGTGGCTCACACCTGTAATCCCAGCACTTTGGGAGGCTGAGGTGGGGGGATCACGAGGTCAGGAGATCAAAACCATGGTGAAACCCCATCTCTACTAAAAAACACAAAAAATTAGCTGGGCCTGGTGGTGGGCACCTGCAGTCCCAGCTACTCGGGAGGCTGAGGCAGGAGAATGGCGTGAACCTGGGAGGTGGAGCTTGCAGTGAGCCGAGATCGCACCACTGCACTCCATCCTGGGCAACAGAGTGAGACTCCATCTCAAAAAAAAAAAAAAAAAAGAAAAGATAAACAAAATGACAAACCTTTAGCCAGACTAAGAAAAAAAGAGAGACTGAAATAAATAAAATGAGAGGTGAAAAGGGAGACGTCACAACTGATACCAAGAAATTCAAAGGATCTTAGGTACTACTATGAGTAAGTATATGCCAACAAATTGGAAAACCTAGAAAAAAATAGATAAATTTCTAGATACATGCAACCTACTGAGTTGAACCATGAAGAAATTCAAAACTTTAACAGACCAATAGTAAGTAACAATTTCAAAGTCAAAATAAAAAGTCTGCCAGCAAAGAATAGCCTGGGGCTCAATAGTTTTACTGATGAATTTTACCAAACATTTAAATAACTAATACCAATCTTACTCAAACTATTCAAAAAAATTGAGGAGGGAATACTTTCAAACTCATTCCATGAGGCCATTATTACCCTGATGGCAAAACCAGACAAAGACACATCAAAAAAAAAAAAAAAAAGAAAGAAAGAAAAGAAAAAAGAAAGAAAACAACAGGCCAATATCCCTGATGAACACTGATGCAAAAATCCTCAACCAAATACTATTAGGTTGGTGCAAAAGTAATTGCGGTTTCAGACTGTGAATTTTAAATCATTATAACTAGGCTCAAACACATCTTTATTAATCGAAACAGGAAACACTACAATCAACACATTTTTGCCAGTGAGAAATGTTTATTCCTATAGTGTAAAAATCCATGCTTCAGGATTCAGCAAACTCTTGGAAATCATTTTCTGCATCCTGCTGGTTGTGGAAGCATTTTCTCTACAAAAAGTTGTTGAGATGCTTGAAGAAGTGGTAGTCAGTTGGTGATAAGTCAGGTGAGTATGGCAGATGAGGCAAAACTTCATAGCCCAATTTGCTCAACTTTTAAAGTGTTGGTTGTGTGACTGACGTGTGTTTGGATGTTGTCGTGGAGAAGAATTGGGCCCTTTCTGTTGACCAATGCTGGCTGCCGTTGTTGCAGTTTTTGGTGCATCTCGTCCGTTTGCTGAGCATACTTCTCAGATGTAATGGTTTTGCCAGGATTCAGAAAGCTATACTGGATCAGACCAGCAGCAGACCACCAAACAGTGGCCATGACCTTTTTTGGTGCAAGTTTGGCTTTGGGAAGTGCTTCGGAGCTTCTTCTCAGTCCAACCACTAAGCTGGTCATCGCCAGTTGTTGTATAAAATCCACTTTTTGTCACATGTCACAATCCGATCAAGAAATGGTTCACTGTTATTGCATAGAATAAGAGAAAACAACACTTCGAGACAACGTTTTTAAAAATTTTTGCCCAGCTCATGAAGCACTCACTTACCAAGACATCTTTTTTTTTCCACCTTTTTCACCTTTCCAATTTGCTTCAAATGCCACATGACCATAGAATGGTCGATGTTGAGTTCTTTGGCAACTTCTTGTGTAATTGTAAGAGGATCAGCTTTGATGATTGCTGTCAGTTGGTCATTGTCAACTTCTGATGGCTGGCCACTACACTCTTCATCTTCAAGGTTCTTGTCTCCTTTGCAAAACTTCTTGAACCACCACCGTACTGTACATTCATTAACAGTTCCTGGGCCAAATGCCTTATTGATGTTATGAGTTTTCTTGCTGCTTTATGACCCATTTTGAACCCAAATAAGAAAATTGCTCTAATTTGCTTTTTGTCTAACATCATTTCCATAGTCTAAAATGAACATAAAATAAACAACAAATAATAAGTCATTAGCAAGAAAACATAAAGTGAGAAATGTCCATTAAAATGATGTATAACATAACCACATTTATTGAAGAATGTATTCCAATATCAAACGGCGAATTCCAACAATGCAAAAACTGCAATAGTTTTGTACTCACCTTAATAGCAAACTGAATTCAACAACACATTAAAAAGATCATTCATCATGACCAAGTGAGATTTATCCCAGGGATGCAAGGATGATTTGTCATATGCAAATCAATCAATGCGATACATCATATCTACAGAATGAGGGACAAAACTATACTATCATTTCAATTCACACTGAAAAAGCATTTGATAAAATTCAACATCCCTTCATTATAAAAACCTTAAAAAAACCTGGGTGTAGAAGGAACATACTTCGGCTGGGCACAGTGGCTCACACCTGAAATCCCAGCACTTTGGAAGGCCAAGGTAGGTGGATCACTTGAGGTCAGGAATTCGAGACCAGCCTGACCAATATGGTGAAACCCCATCTCTACTAAAAATACAAAAAAATTAGCCAAGCATGGTGGCACACACCTGTGATCCCAGCTACTCAGGAAGCTGAGGCAGGAGAATCACTTGAACCCAGGAGGCAGAGGTTGCAGTGAGCCGAGATTGCACCATTGCACTCTAGCCTGGGCGACAAGAGCGAAACTCTGCCTGAAAAAAAAAAAAAGGCATACTTCAACACAGCCCTACATGATAGACCCACAGCTAGTGTCATACTCAATGGTGAAAAACTGAAAGTCTTTCTTCCAAGATCTGGAGCACAACAAGGATGCCCACTTTCATCACTGTTACTCAACACGGTACTGGGTGTCCCAGCTAGAGCAATCAGACAAGAGAAAGAAAGAAAGGGCATCCAAATTGGAAAGGAAAAAATCAAATTATCCTTGTTTGCAGATGATATGATCTTATATTTAGAAAAACCAAAAGACACCACTAAAAAATTATTAGAACAAATATACAAATTCGGTAAACTTGCAGGAAATAAAACAATATACAAAAGTCAACATGCAAAATCAACATGTATCAGTACACACAGCTATTACTGGGTTAAAAAAAAGAGAACAAAACATATAAAAATCATGTCTAGGCCAGGCACGGTGGCTCAAGCCTGTAATCCCAGCACTTTGGAAGGCAGAGGTGGGTGGGTCACGAGGTCAGGCGTTCAAGACCAGCCTGGCCAACATGGTGAAACCCTGTGTCTACTAAATATACAAAAATTAGCCAGGCATGGTGGTGCGCACCTATAGTCCCAGCTACTCAGGAGGCTGAGGCAAGAGAATCACTTGAACCTGGGAGGCAGAGATTGCAGTGAGCTGAGATCGCACCACTGCACTCCAGCCTAGGCAACAGAGTGAGACTTCGTACCCAAAAAAAAATAATAAAAATAAAAAATAAATTAAAATAAATTTAAAAATTGGCCTGTAATCCCAGCACTTTCAGAGGCTGAGGTGGGCGGATCACAAGGTCAGGAGATCAAGACCATCCTGGCCAATGTGGTGAAACCCCATCTCTACTAAAAATACAAAAATTAGCTGAGGATGGCAGTGTGTGCCTATAATCCCAGCTACTTGGGAGGCTGAGGCAGGAGAATTGCTTGAGCCCGGGAGGCGGAGGTTGCAGTGAGCTGAGATCACACCACTGCACTCCAGCCTGGTGACAGAGCTAGACTCCATCTCAAAAAATAAATAAAAATTAAAATTAAAAATTAATAAAAAATAAAATATATATTTCTATATGCCAACAGTAAACACTCTGAAAAATCATAAAAGTAATCCCATTTACAATAGCTACAAATAAAATAAAATACCTAGGAAGTAATTTAACCAAAGAAGTGAAAGATTTCTACAATGAAAACAAAAAACATGATTGAAAGAAATTGAAGAGGACATTAAAAAAGGAAAAATAGTCCATGTTCATGGATTGGAAGAATCCATATTGTTAAAATGTCCATACTATCCAAAGCAATCTATGGATTCAATACAATACCTATCAAAATACTAAAGACATTCTCCACAGAAAGAGAAAACACAATCCTAAAACTTATATGGAACTGCAAAAGATCCAGAATAGCCAAAGCTATCCTGAGCAAAAAAACAAACAAACAAACAAAAAAAAACAACTGGAGGAATCACATTACCTGACTTCAAATTATACTACAGAATTGTAGTAACCAAAACAGCATAGTACAGGCATAAAAAGACACATGAACTAATGGAACAGAATAGAGAACCCAGAAACAAATCCATACATCTACAGTGAACTCATTTCTCAACAAAGGGGCCAAGAGCATACAATGGAGAAAAGACAGTGTCTTTAACAAATGGTGCTGAGAAAACTGGATATCCATATGCAGAAGAATGAAACTAGACCCCTGTCTTTCACCATATACAAAACTCAAATCAAAATGGATTAACGACTTAAATCTCAGACCTCAAACTATGAAACTACTAAAGAAAATATTGAGGAAACGCTCCAGGACATTGGACTGGGCAAAGGTTTCTTGAGTAATGCTCCACGAGCACAGGCAACCAAAGCAAAAATGGACAAATGAGATCACATCAAGTTTAAAAGCTTCTTCACAGCAAAGGAAACAGTCAGCAAAGTGAAGAGACAACCCACAGCATAGGAGAAAATATTTGCAAACTATCCTTCTGACAAGGAATTAATAACCAGAATATATAAGGAGCTCAAACAACTCTATAGGAAAAAATCCAATAATCCAATTTTATTTATTTATTTATTTATATGAAGTCTCGATGTCTCCCAGGCTGGAGTGCAGTGGCGCGATCTCGGCTCACTGCAAGCTCTGCCCGGGTTCACGCCATTCTCCTGCCTCAGCCTCCTGAGTAGCCAGGACTACAGGCGCCTGCCACCATGCCCGGCTAATTTTTGGTATTTTTAGTAGAGACGGGGTTTCACCGTGTTAGCCAGAATGGTCTCCATCTCCTGACCTCGTGATCTGCCTGCCTCGGCCTCCCAAAGTGCTGGGATTACAGGCGTGAGCCACCGTGCCCAGCCTTATTTATTTATTATTATTTATTTTGAGATGGAGTCTTGCTCTGTAGCCCAGGCTGAAGTGCAGTGGTGCAATCTCGGCTCACTGCAACCTCCCCCTCCTGGGTTCAATCAATTCTCCTGCCTCAGCTTCCCAAGTACCTGGGATTACAAGCATGCACCACCATGCCCAGCTAACGTTTTGTGTAGAGACAGTGTTTCACCATGTTGGTCAGGCTGGTCTCGAACTCCTGACCTCAGGTGATCCACCCGCCTCGGCCTCCTAAAATCCTGGGATTACAGGCATGAGCCACTGTGTCTGATCTGTATGTCTCCTTTTGATAAATGTCTGTTCAGATCTTTGGTGAGCCACTGTGCCCGGCCAATCCAGTTTTAAAATGGGCAAAAGATTCAGATCACAAAAAGTTAGCTGGGCATGGTGGTGCATGCTTGCAATCCCAGGTAATTGGGAAGCTGAGGCAGGAGAACTGATTGAACCCAGGAGGGGGAGGTTGCAGTGAGCCGAGATTGCACCACTGCACTTCAGCATGGGCTACAGAGCAAGACTCCATCTCAAAATAAAAGATTCAGATCTTTTGCCCATTTTAAAACTGGATTGGCCGGGCACAGTGGCTCACCAAAGATCTGAATAGACATTTATCAAAAGGAGACATACAGGTCAGGCACAGTGGCTCATGCCTATAATCCCAGGACTTTGGGAGGCCGAGGTGGGTGGATCATCTGATGTCAGGAGTTTGAGACCAGCCTGACCAACATGGTGAAACCCCGTTTCTATTGAAAATACAACAATTAACTAGGCGTGGTGGCGCATGCCTGTAATCCCAGCTACTTGGGAGGCTGAGGTAGAAGAATTGCTTGAACCTGAGAGGCAGAATTTGCAGTGAGCCGAGATCGTGCCACTGCACTCCAGCCTGAGAGACAGAGCAAGACTCCATGTCTAAAAAAAAAAACCTAAAAGAGTATAATTGGATTATTTATAACACAAAGGATAAATGCTTGAGGGGATGGATGCCTCATTTCCCCTGATGTGATTATTACACATTGTATGGCTGCATCAAAATATCCCATATGCCCCATAAACATATATACCTACTATATACCCTCAAAAATTAAAAATAAAAATTTTTAAGTAAATTTTAAAAATTGTCAAAAAATCTGACTTCTAAGAGTTGTTGCATGGATTGAATGAGAGAACAATAAGTCAAAGTGCTTAGGTGCCCACTAAAGAGAGAGCCAGGAGGAAGGCCTTGTCATCTCTAAAACAGGATAGGGCAGACAGAATTACGACATGAGTCCTGAAGATCCATCCCCTTGCTTTTTCTGATATACTTAGAGCTCTCCTCTCATTCAAGCCATGTATGCCTGACCCTTCCTCATTTCCTCACATGGTTTGTCCCTCCTCTAGCTTTGCTCTTGGGAAAGGAGCCTGTGCTTCTGTTTTTTAATCTGGTTTCTTCATCTGGAATGACCTTCCTGCCACCCTCAGACAAAAAGCTTTGTGCTCTGGCTGCAGTTCGTGGAGAGGTGTTGATAAGGAAGAGGGCTTCCTGGATCCCTCTGGTTCATTGTAGCCTCACTTCAATGTGGTGCAGTGCAATGTCAAGAGCAGCGTGAAAGGCTCTGTTGTGTCTCCCCCACCAACCCCATTCTATCCTCAGAACATTAGGATTGCTTACACACACTCTGGCTGAGGTTGACTGCATCGCCTGCCTTCCATTTAAGGTTTTTGTTTTGTTTTGTTTTTATGAGACAGGGTCTTGCTCTGTCCCCTAGGCTGGAGTGCGGTGGCGCGATCTTGGCTCACTGCAGCCTCCACCTCCCAGGTTCAAGTGATTCTCATGCCTCGGCCTCCCAAGTAGCTGGGATTACAGGCACAGCCACCACGCCCAGCTAATTTTTGTATTTTTAGTAGAGATGGGGTTTCACCATGTTGGCTAGGCTGGTCTCAAACTCCTGGCCTCAAGTGATCTGCCCATCTCGGCCTCCCAAAGTGCTGGCATTACAGGCGTGAGCCACTGCACCCAGCCCCGTTTAAGGTTTTTGAGGGATCCAAGCTGTAACTGTTTCTGCCCATCCCATCCCCACTCTCAGCCTCCACTACCAAGCTCTGCTGATTTTCAGGGTCCCGTGTGCTTGAAACCAATTGTTAGAAACAATTGGCTCTGTCAGTATGCTTCTCAGCCAATTGTTAGAAACAACACAGCACAGAAAAATAACCAGTATAAAATAAGTGCAAATAAAATAAATATAGAAAGAATATTCTGTGCTCTTGTATTTTTTTTTTTTTTTTTTTTAGACAGTGTCTTGCTCTGTCGCCCAGGCTGGAGTGCAGTGGCGCATCTCGCCTCACTGAAAGCTCCACCTCCCAGGTTCATGCCATTCCCCTGCCTCAGCCTCCCGAGTGGCGGGGACTACAGGTGCCCACCACCAGCCCGGCTAACTTTTTATGTTTTTTAGTAGAGACGGGGTTTCACCATGTTAGCCAGGATGGTCTCGATCACCTGACCTCATGATCTGCCCGCCTCAGCCTCCCAAAGTGCTGGGATTACAGGCGTGAGCCACCATGCCCAGGCTCTCTTGTATTAGTTCTAACAACTATTCATTTGATCATTTTGGATTTCTAGGCCAACAATCAGGTAATTGATAATAATTCTCTGATCCACTTTAGTATTTTGACTTTTATTCTATTGTCTAATTGCATTAACTAGCACTTCCAGAACAATATTAAATAACAGAGGTGGTGAGAATCCTTGTCTAGCTCCTGACTTTAATGGGGATATTAATAATAATATTGATTGGGCCGGGTGTAGTGGCTCACGCCTGTAATCCCAGCACTTTGGGAGGCCGAGGCGGGTGGATCACCTGAGGTCAGAAGTTCGAGACCAACCTGGCCAACATGGCGAAATCCCCATCTCTATAAAAATACAAAAATTAGCCAGGTGTGGTGGTGGACACCTGTAATTCCAGCTACCGGGGAGGCTGAGTGGGGAGAATCACTTGAATCTGGGAGGCAGAGGTTGCAGTGAGCTGACATCACACCATTGCACTCCAGCCTGGGCAACAGAGAGAAACTTCCTCTCAAAAAAAAAAAAAAGGGAGAGAATTAGGGCCTTGCATTGGCCTAAGGGAATGTTGTGACCGGTGTAATCTATCCAGACCATTCAGACATCCTCCATATCAGCAATAAGGCTGTTCTGCTTTCTTATCTCATTGTGTATTCACTGGAGTAGCACTTTTAATCTCCTTCAAGAACTTTTCCCTTGCATTTACAACTTAGCTAACTAACTTTCAGCTTGTCCCAGCTTTTGACATGCCTTCCTAACTAAGCTTAATTATTTCTAGCTTTTGAGAATGAGAGATGTGTGACTCTTTCTTTCATTTGAACACTTAGAGGCCACTGTAGGGTTCCAACTGGCCTAATTTTAGTATTTTTGTGTCTCAGGAAATGAGGAGGTTGCAGGAGAGGGAGAGAGACAGGGGAACACCCAGTCCATGCAGTAGTCAGAACACACACAACATTTACAGATTAAATTCACCATCTTGTATGGGCACGGTTTGTGGCACACTGAAACAATTGCAGTTGTAACATCAAAGATCAGAGATCAACATAATAGATATAATAATAATGAAAAAGTTTGAAATATTGCAAAAATTACTAAAATGTGACAAAGAAACATGAAATGAGCACATGCTGTTGGGAAAATGGCCTGATAGACTTGCTAAATATAGGGTTGCCACAAACCTTCAATTTGTAAAAATGCGGTATTTGGCTGGGCACAATGGCTCATGCCTGTAATCCCAGCATTTTGGGAAGCTGAGGCAGGTGGCTCACTTGAGGCCAAGAGTTCGAGATCAGCCTGGGCAACATGGCAAAAAACCGTATCTACTAAAAATACAAAAAATTAGTGGGATGTGGTGGTACACACCTGTAATCTCAGCTACTCAGGAGGCTGAGGCAGAAGAATCACTTGAACCTGGGAAGTGGAGGATGCAGTGAGCCAAGATCACTCCACTGCACTCCAGCCTGGGCAACAGAGCGAGACTCTGTCTCAAAAAATAAAAAAATAAAATAAGACGTCCAAGCACAGGGGGCCCCATTTTATAACAAAACCAGTCCCTGGTTATCTGTAGTTTCACTTTCTGCAGTTTCAGTTACCTGGGGTGTGAAAAATAAAGTATTTTTTTTAATGAAGTATTTGCAAAGCCTAATGAAGCAGAGCAATAAAATGAGATGTGCCTGAGTTTTACATTTTGTTTTTCCTTTTTAATGTTTTTAATTTTAATTTTAATTTTTTGATTGTTTTAATTTAAAAAAATGTTTTTTGAGACAGAGTCTTGCTCTGTTGCCCAGGTTGGAGTGCAGGGCACCATCTTAGTTCACTGCAACCTTCACCTCCCAGGCTCAAGTGATTCTCCTGCCTCAGTCTCCCCAGTAGCTGAGATTACAGGCATGTGCCACCACACCTGGCTAATTTTTGTATTTTCAGTAGAGACGGGGTTTCACCATGTTGGCCAGGCTGATCTCAAGCTCCTGACCTCAAGTGATCCGCCTGCCTCAGCCTCCCAAAGTGCTAGGATTACAGGAGTGAGCCACTGTGCCCAGCCTTAATTTTTAATTACACTTTTCTATTTCACAATCTAGTCCCAAGATGTGCCTGTGTTTTTTAAGGTGTTCTACATCTACATTTATAAATGAGACTGGTCCATAGTTTTCCTGCTGTATGATATAAACTTTTGGCTTTATGAAACACTGAGATGTTTATCTATCCTTTGGAATATGAGTATGATTGATTACCTGAATGTTTGAAAGAAGTTGCTCATTAACCTATCTAGTTTTAGCTTAGGTCCTTAAGTATATCTTTTGACAGCTTTTATCCATGATTACTTATCTGTTTAGATTTTTGAGTCCCAATTGGTAATTTTATATTTCCTCAAATATTATCTATTTCATTCAGATTTTATATTGTATTAGTATTGGGTTGGGCAAGGTATTCTCTTGTAATTCTCATTTCCTCTGTACTGATGGCTATAAACCCTTTCTCATTCCTGATGTGTATATTTATGTCATTTCTTCTTTTGTTTGTTTTGTTAGCTAGTGATTTATCAAATTTGTTGCTTGCTTCGTGCCAAATAACCAGATCTTAGAGTTATTCATCAACCACATTGTCTTAATTTTTTTTTTTTTTTTTTTTTTTTTTTTTTTTTTTTTTTTTTTTTTTTTTTTTTTTTTGAGACGGAGTCTCGCTGTGTCACCCAGGCTGGAGTTCAGTGGCGCAATCTCGGCTCACTGCAAGCTCCGCCTCCCGTGTTCACGCCATTCTTCTGCCTCAGCCTCTCCGAGTAGCTGGGACTACAGGCGCCTGCCACCATGCCTGGCTAATTTTTTGTATTTTTTAGTAGAGACGGGGTTTCACTGTGGTCTCGATCTCCTGACCTCGTGATCCGCCCGCCTCGGCCTCCGAAAGTGCTGGGATTACAAGCGTGAGCCACCGCGCCTGGCCTTTTTTTTTTTTTCGAGGTGGGATTTCCCTCTTGTCACCTATGCTGGAGTGCAATGGCACAGTCTCGGCTCACTGCAACCTCCACCTCCCGGGTTCAAGCGATTCTCCTGCCTCAGCCTCCCAAGTAGCTGGGATTACAGGTGCCTGCCACCATGCCTGGCTAATTTTTGTATTTTTAGTAGAGACAGGGTTTCACCATGTTGGCCAGACTGGTCTCGAACTCCTGACCTCATGATCTGCCCACCTCGGCCTCCCAAAGTGCTGGGATTACAGGCATGAGCCACCTCGCCCGGCCCCCAAAATTTTTTTTTAGAGACAGAGTCTTTCCCTGTCGCCCAGGCTGGAGTGCAGTGGTGTGATCATAGCTGACTATAATCTCCAGTTCCTGGGCTCATGTGACCCTCCTGCCTCAGTCTCTGAGCAGCTGGAACTACAGGCATGCACCACCATGCCTGGCTAATTTTGTTGTTGTTGTTGTAGATACAAGGTCTTGCTATGTTACTTGGGCCAGTCTTGAACTCCTGGCCTCAAATGATCCTCCTCCCTTGGCCTCCCAAAGCACTGGGATTACAGGCATGAGCCACCACATCTGGCCAATTATATTGTTTTTCTGGTTTTGAAATAATTCAGTTTGCTTTTATCCTTAATTTTTTCCTTTTGCTTTCTTTAGATTTTGCCTTACTGTGACATTTTCCCCTTTTAATTTCCTGCATTGTCTACTTTGTTAATGAACTTTTATTCTCACTAAGCAATAATAGTGTTTACAGCCATGCATTTTCTCGTGAATACTACTTTGGCTGCATTTCATAAGTAGTGTTTCATGAGTTATTTTTAAAATAGTCTATAGTTCCGTTTTTAAGCTTTGTACTGAAGTATGATACACATACAGAAAAGCAAACATATCAAAATATGTTCAGTTTGGTGAATATTCACAAATTCAACACCCAGATTGAGAAACAGAACATTACCAGTACCAATGATATAATTTGCAGGGCCTAGTGCAAAATGAAAATGCTCAGCCCTTTGTTCAAATATTATTAACAACTTTGGGTAGGGCGCAGTGGCTCATGCTTGTAATCCCAGAACTTTGGGAGGCCAAGGCGGGTGGATCACCTGAGGTCAGGAGTTCGAGACCAGCCTGGCCAACATGGTGAAACCCCATCTCTACTAAAAATGCAAAAATTAGCCGGGCATGGTGGCACATGCCTGTAATCCCAGCTACTCGGGAGGCTGAGGCAAGAGAATCGCTTGAACCCGGGAGGCAGAGGTTGCAGTGAGCCAAGATCGTGCCATTGCACTCCAGCCTGGGCAACAGAGTGAGACTCCATCTCAAAAAAAATAATAATAATAATTTTGAAATGGTGACAGCAGAGTGTTAGCCAAACGCTGAGCCTAAGTGCAGGGCCTTGTGAGCATGCTCATGAAGCTGGTTGGCCCTGGCAACTCACCGTTGGGCTTCCTTCTACTCCCTAACTCGGCCTCCCTACCAAGTGTAACCACTACCTGACTTCAAATGGCTGAGAATTGTTAGTCTGTACCCTTGTGCCTAGTTTCTTTTGCTTAGCATTATGTTTGTGAGGATCATTCATACTTCTATGTGTAATTGAAGAGCATACATTCTCATTGTTATATAGTTTAAAATAGTCCGGCCAGTTGCAGTGGCTCACCTCTGTAATCCCAGCACTTTGGGAGGCTGAGGCGAGCAGACTGCTTAAGGTCAGGAGTTTGAGAGCAGCCTGGCCAACATGATGAAACCCCATCTCTACTAAAAATACAAAACTTAACCTGGCATGATGGCACACACCTGTAGTCTCAGCTAGTTGGGAGGCTGAGACACAAGAATTGCTTGAGCCCAGGAGGCGGAGGGTGCAGTGAGCTGAGATCACACCATTGCACGCCACCCTGGGCGACAGGGCAAGACTCCATCTCAAAAAAAAAAAAAAAAAGTCTGTAATTCAGTTTTGGTTTGTCACTGATTAAAGAGTTGTTTAGAACTTAAAAATTTCTCTAAGAGGTTGACTTCATCAGGCAAAGGACCAGCTTCCTAGTTTCAGGGGTGGAGCTAGAAACAGATTGGTTTTCTTTGAATGAGTGGGTCTTTACTCATAGAGTAACAGTATGGGTAAGAAACTAGCAAGCTTTATTTTCTCCTCCTGGTCTTCTGATACTCAATGAGGAAGAGAAGAGCCAGTGAGGGTAGTTAAGGATAACAGGTTTTTCCTCTCCAGGCAAAGTATAATAGCACACACTGTGGACATAGGGGCTGAAGTTGTTTTGTCACCTGTGAGTTCTCAAGGAAACTGGGAAGAAATTGGCTGCTTCTTTATCAAGTCAAGGGAGGCACAGCACTTCTTTCATGGATCTGAACAGGGGCAAGGTCCTTGTGAATGTCCACTACCTCACTGTCCTGGAGAAGTGGCCAGTGGGTCCTTTCTGTTTATGGGTACAGCTGGCTGGAGTCCTGACATTGAGAATAGTTGGATATTCAGAGGATAAAGATAAGTAACCCAAAAAAGAAGTCCACCCATCCTTAAAGAAAACATTGCTACAGAGTGAGACTCCATCTAAAAAAAAAAAAAAAAAAAAAAGTTGCTAAAAATCAATCCTACTTTTCCACTTCAAACCTATCATTGGGGCCTAAATTCAAACTACTTTATTATAATCAACTTATATGAGCCTTATATTTAAGAACTTCAGTTCAAATTTGATGACCAAAGATAGAAAATCTTTTTCAAAGTGTTGTTTGCTCGAGGTGGAAGGCTTGTCATTTTGTTTGTTTCTTTAAAACAAATAATAATTTTGTTTACTCAAAAACAGATCAGGCCAGGTGCAGTGGCTTATGCCGGTAATCCCAACACTTTGGAAGGCTAAGGTGGGAGGATCATTTGGGCCCAGGAGTTCGAGACCAGCCTGAGCAACATGGTGAGACCTTGTCTCTAAAAAAATTTTAAAAATTAGCCTGGCATGGTGGCATGAACCTGTGGTCCAGCTATTCAGGAGGCTAGGGGAAGATCACTTAAGCCCAGGAGGTGGAGGCTGCAGTGAGCCAGGTTGGTGCCACTGCACTTCAGCCTGGGTGACAGAGTGAGACCCTGTGTCAAAAAAATAAAAATAAAAAATAAAGTAGATCATAAAAAGCTTATAACACAGAATTCAAAAGGCATAAAAAAGAATACAGTGAAAAGTAAGTCTCCCTCTCACTCCTAGCTCCCACCTATTCCCCAGAGGCAACCCCAGGTTTCTTGTATATCCTATCAGAAATAATCTATGTAAATATACGTAATCTTTCAAATGTTTTTATAAGAAAGTACAGCATATTATGCATACTGTTCTGCTCCCTTATTTTTCACTTAATATTTATTGGAGATTGTTTCATATTAATGCATATAGAACTCCCTCATTTCTTTTTTTTTTTTTTTTTTTTTGTTGCTCTGTCACCCAGACTGGAGTGCAGTGGTGCAATCTCGGCTCACTGCAAACTCTGCCTCCCAGGTTCACGCCATTCTCCTGCCTCAGCCTCCCAAGTAGCTGGGACTACAGGCACCCAACACCACGCCCAACTAATTTTTTGTATTTTTAGTAGAGACGGGGTTTCACCATGTTAGCCAGGATGGAAACTGCCTCATTCTTTTGAAAGGCTGCATAATATTCATAGTTTAGATGATGAGCCATACTTTTTTTAAAAAGATTTTTCTTCTTTTAACAGCTTTTTTAAAGGTAAATTTACATACCATAAAATTCACCTACTTTAAGTATACAGTTCAGTGATTTTTAGTGAATTCATAGAGTTATGCAGCCATCACCACAATCAAGTTTTAGAACACTGCTCTCACCCCAGTTTTCTTCTTCCCATAATTTATCTTTCAATCATTTAGTCAAACTGTTTTTCCTTTCCAGTAGTTCGTTTTAACCTTTCCTGAGGTTGTGATTCTTTGTTTTGTAAACTGGGTAGGTTTTGGAGTGGTAGAGATGTGTCAGGAGAGCACCTCAAACCTCATACAGGGCTGGTCTTCTCTATTAAACAGTAACTATCGTTCTTTTCATTCAGTTGAAAAAATTGGTCTGAATTTACAGATTGAGGTACAGCAGATCCTGAACATTCTGCCAGGGAGCTGCTTGCTCTCCCTCCTTCTTTCACTCTGCATACTATGATAATCAAAATAAGTAGAGTTTTAAAGATGATAGACAGGTTGGAGAAGATGGACGAGCATCCATCTGCTCTCTCCTTCCAGAAGATGGCTGATTGTGATAAGCATTAGCTAAGTTACAATGGCTACAGACTACCCTGGGAGAAGTGAGAAGCAGAGTCAAGTGACCTCCTCAAATTTGCTAGCACCCCATCTTGGACAGGCACTTACCCTTCATTTAGCAGATTATCCCCAAGGCTAATGAGGGAGTATGTGTGACTCCTTCTACCATAGCCCATGGCCAGCGTACATACCTGCAATGGAACAGAGGGCACCAGGAGACATACCTGCAGGAGAATAGGTGGTAGCAGTGCCATCACATGGTCTAGAATGTAAAGGTATGTTAAGATCGTCCATTGCTGTGGTTTTTGCATTTCTTTTAATGGGCTCTCAATTCTACTCACTATTTTTTTGCCTCAGATATAAGGTTGTCCATAGTTAGTACTCCAGAACAGGAAATATCACACTAAAATATACAGGGTAGGTAAACATTATTTTCTCTGATATTGTTCTTCCAAAATTAGGACATTTTTTGTTTTTCTCAGGCCTTTTTTTCTCCTCAGTTCTAATATCAGAGTTATGTACCTACCTGTTAGGGACGTAACTATAGCTGCATGGTGGTGCGTACCTATAGTTATTCCCTACTGTTAATCTACAGCCTTATTTATGTTTTATTTTCTTCTTTCTTTTTTTTTTTTTTTTGAGACGGAGTCTCGCTCTGTCACCCAGGCTGGAGTGCGGTGGCGCGATCTCGGCTCACTGCAAGCTCCGCCTCCCGGGTTCATGCCATTCTCCTGCCTCAGCCTCTCCAAGTAGCTGGGACTACAGGCACCTGCCACCACACCCGGCTAATTTTTTTGTATTTTTAGTAGAGACGGAGTTTCACTGTGGTCTCGATCTCCTGACCTCGTGATCCGCCCGCCTCGGCCTCCCAAAGTGCTGGGATTACAAGCGTGAGCCACCGCGCCCGGCCGGATATTTTCTTCTCTTTTTATTTATTTATTTATTTGAGATGGAGTCTCACATTGTTGCCTAGGCTGGACTGCAGTGACATGATCTGGGCTCCCTGCAACCTCCGCCTCCCAGGTTCAAGTGATTCTCCTGCCTCAGCCTCCGGAGTAGCTGGAATTATAGGCACCCGCCACCATGCCCGGCTAATTTTTTATATTTTTAGTAGAGACAGGGTTTCACCATGTTGACCAGGCTGGTCTCGAACTCCTAACCTCGTGATCCACCCGTCTCAGCCTCCCCAAGTGCTGGGATTACAGGCGTGAGCCACTGTGCCTGGCCCCTTTATTTTTATTTTTTAAAAGTATGGAAGACTTCATGAATTTGTATGTCATCCTTGCACAGGGGCCATGCTAATCTTCTTTATATCATTCCAATTTTTACTATATGTGCTGCTGAAGTGAGCACAAATTTTTACCTTCCAAATGAGTAATTCTCCAATCAAAATTTAAGTAGATGAATCCTGTTCTCTTCTATCTCAACAGGAAAGAGAGGAGAACAGATTGCATGATCAAAACAGGGCCCTAGGGGAGAATGGAGGAAGGGCTTACATGCTTTCCCTGGTCCTGGCTCCTAGCAGTTGTATGAGACACACCCAGGTTGTTCAGGGGAAGAATGTATCTGCACAAGGAAGTCACTGCCTGGTCAACTCGAGTTCTCCCTGAGGTGGTGCTGGGAAGGACTCTTGTGACTCAACTTGCAGAGAGGAGATGACTGTCTAGCCAACACATCTATGTGCTCAGAAATTTAAACTTAGGGGCCAGAAAGAAGAGGAGCCAAGGGAAATCTCTGTAGAAGGTTGAAATGTCAATGGGCCATTGGATACAGATGCACTTGCTAGAGCTGCCATGTGAAGGGAGGCCTCAGGGTGTCTTTCCATGAACTCATCTCTGAGAAGAGCCTGACCACTGATTCCCAGGGGCCTGCATGTCTGTGATGTGATTTTCTGAAGATTCCCTTTCTTTTGAAGGAGATCAAACTCTAACACTTGTGAATGTATGGGGGCATGGAGAGACAGAACAGAGACTGGATTTCCCCTTCAGAAGGCCTTCCTTGTCCCTGGGCCAGCCTGGGCTAGGCCAGCGACCCTGAACTCTCAAGGCTAGGATGCCTGTGCCTTAGTTTCCTATTGCTGTTGTAAAAATTACCACAAATTTGTGGTTTAAAACAACAAAAAATTATTACAGTTCTGGAGGTCCAAAATCAGAAATGAGTTGCACTGGATTAAAGTCAAGGTGTTAGTTGAGCATAGGAGCACACCCCTGTAGTCTCAGCTACTTGGGAAGCTGAGGCAGGAGGATCGCTGGAGCCCAGGAGTTGAAGTCCAGCCTGGGCAACATACTGACATGCCCCATCTCTTTAAAAAACAAAAAAGAGTCAAGGTGTCGGTTCCTTCTGGAGGCTCTGAGGGAGGATCTGTTTCCTTGCCTTTTTCAGCTCCTAGTGGCCTCCTCTATTCCTTAGCTTGTGGCCTCTTTCTCTGTCTTCAAGGCACATCACTGCAACCTCTGCTGTGTCGCTGAACAATTGTCTCCTTGTCTCCTACTGCCTCCTTCTTATACAGCCATCATGATTACATTGGGCCCACCCAGATGATTCAGAATAGTCTCCCCATCTCAAGAACCTTAATCAACATCTGCAAAGTCCCTTTTGCCATATAAAATAAGATTCAGCTGGGTGCAGTGGCTCATGCCTGTAATCCCAGCACTTTGGGAGGCTGAGATGGGAGGATCCCTTGAAGACCAGGAGCTCGAGACCAGCCTGGGCAACGTAGTGAGACCCTGTCTCTACAAAGGCTTTTAAAAAAATTAGCTGGAGGCTGGACACGGTGGCTTACGCCTGTAATCCCAGCACTTTGGGAGGCTGAGGCAGGTGGATCGGCCAGGAGTTTGAGACCAGCCTGGAAAACATGGCGAAAACCCATCTCTATGAAAAATACAAAAATTAGTCAGATGTGGTGGCATGTGCCTGTAGTCCCAGCTACTCCAGAGGCTGAGGCAGGAGAACCATTTGAACCCGGGAGGTGGATGTTGCAGTGAGCCGAGATCATGCCACTGCACTACAGCCTGGGCAACAGAGCAAGACTCTGTCTCACAAACAAACAAACAAAAAATTAGCTGGGCATGTTAGTGTGCACCTATAGCCCCGGCTACTTAGGTGGCTGAGACAGAGGACTGCTTGAGCCCTGGAGGTCAAGGCTGCAGTGATCTATGATCAAGCCACTGCACTCCAGCCTGGGTTATAGAGCAAGAAGACACTGTCTCTAATCAAAAATAAAAATAAAATAAGATTCACAGCTTCTGGGGATTGGAATATGGACATATTTGGTGGGGGCATTATTCAGCCTACTACACTTTGCACCCAAGAGCAACCTACCCAGCAGCTTCCCACACAGTGCTGAGGTCTGGAAGAGCCCGGGGCAGCACGACTTTTCCCATGATTTATCTAAACAGCTCTCCATTAGGCTGTTTTCAAACTTTTGCTATTCTGAGCAATGCTGCTCATATATCCTTAGGATACAGTATTAGAAGAAGAATTGCCAAATTAAAGGATAGACGCACTTTAAATCTACTTTTGGCCGGGTGCAGTGGCTCACATCTATAATCCCAGCACTTTGGGAGACCGAGGTGGGAGGATCAATTGAGCCCAGCAGGTTTTGAGACCAGCTTGCCAACATGGTGAAACGCCGTCTCTACCAAATATACAACAACAACAAAAAATTAGCAGAGCTTGGTGGCACATGCCAGTAGTCCCAGCTACTCAGGAGGCTGAGATGGTAGGATGGTTTGAGCGCAGGAGGCAGAGGTTGCAGTGAGCCCAGATCAAGCCATTACACTGCAGCCTGGGAGACAGAGCCTAACCCTGTCTCAGACAAAACAATCATTTTCCTGGTCAGGCATGGTGGCTCAAACCTGTGATCCCAGCATTTTGGGAAGCTGAGGCAGGAGGATGGCTTGAGCCCAGGAATTCAAGACCAAATACAAAAATTAGCTGGGTGTGATGGCAAATGCCTGTAATCCCAACTACTTGGGAGGCTGAGGCAGGAGAATCGCTTGAACCTGGGAGGTGGAGGTTGCAGTGAGTAGGGATTGCGCCACTGCACTCCAGCCTGGGCAATAGAGCGAGATTCTGTCTCAAAAAAAAAAAAAAAAGAAAAAGAAAATTTAAAAATTAGCTGGGTGTTGTTGTTTGCGCCTATAGTCCCAGCCACTCAGGAGGATGAGGTGGGGAAATCACTGAACTTGGGAGGTTGAGGCTGCAAGGAGCCGTGATCACACCACTGCACTCCAACCTGGGCAATAAACTGTCTCAAAAAAACAAAACAAAACAAAAACCTATTTTCCTGCATCTTTGCCAAGAACATTATCAACTTTTTTGATATTTACCAATTTTATAGGTGAAAAATGGGATTTCATATAAGTTTTCTCTTTTTTTCTTTTTTCTTTTTTTTTTTTTTGAGATGGAGTCTCGCTCAGTCGCCCAGGCTGGAGTGCAGTGGTGCAATCTCAGCTCACTGCAAGCTCCACCTCCCAGGTTCACGCCATTCTCCTGCCTCAGCCTCCGGAGTAGCTGGGACTACAGGCGCCCGCCACCACGCCCAGCTAATTTTTTTGTATTTTTAGTAGAGACAGGGTTTCACTGTGTTAGCCAGGATGGTCTTGATCTCCTGACCTCGTGATCTGCCCGCCTTGGCCTCCCAAAGTGCTGGGATTACAGGCGTGAGCCACTGCACCCAGCCCAGTATAGGTTTTTTAAACTTTAAAAAACTTTTTGAAATAATTTTGGTATAGTTTTAATGTTAATTTATCTTATTATAAGTGAGGTTATGCATTTTTTGATATGTTTAAACTGCCATTTCTATATATTTCCTGTGATTTATTGGTCCCTCATGCAACACTGTGTATCTGAAGACACAGTCAACAGTGGCAGGCCAGGCGCAGTGGCTCACGCCTGTAATCCCAACACTTTGAGAGGCCAAGGTGGGCAGATCACTTGAGGCCAGGAGTCTGAGACCAGTCTGGCCAACACGGCAAAACCTTGTCTCTACTAAAAATACAAAAATTAGCCGGGCATGGTGGCGCACGCCTGTAGTTGCAGCTACTCAGGAGGTTGAGGCATAAGAATCACTTATGTCTCAAATAAAAATAAAAATTAACAGTGGCAATCAGGCAAAAAAGTAGTGTCATAGGATTAACATAAAATAAAATAAAACAAACAAACAAAAAGCTCCTCTGAAGGGTAGAGAATTCAGGGGCAGGAGAAGAGAGGAATCATGGTAGGAATAAGACCCCTTGCTACCAGGCTGGATTTCAGTAACTCTGAGTCCTGTGGAGTTTTGCTGGGATAAACATAGCCACAGTTTAGCAAGTCTGGGGGCCAGGAGAGGTGATCAAGGCAGTCAATCCTCAAGAACAATGTCAGAGCCCACTTATTAGACTTGGGTCCAAGGGCAGGGCAGCAATGGGGCTTCTATCCCAAGTTCTTGGACAGGAATTTGGCATTTATCCCATAAGTTTGGCATTTATTCCAAAATTTCTTGTCCAAGAACTTGGGATAGAATCTATTGACAGCCTATTGTCTCTAGTCATGGTTGACACTGGATCCCTGGACGGGGCTCTGCCTGTGGATGAGCAAGTGACTTTCCCTGTGGGGATGAAGGGAGGTGACCCTGTAGACCTTCTCCTAAGACTGTAGAAGGCATGCAGAATGGCAAATACTAAAGCAGCCTGGCCTCTCGCCTTAGGACTGGGTTTAAGAGTGTGGAATGGGCCAGGTGCAGTGGCTCATGCCCGTAATCCCAGCACTTTGGGAGGCCGAGGCGGGTAGATCACCTGGGGTCAGGAGTTTGAGACAGCCTAGCCAACATGGTGAAACCCTGTCTCTACCAAAAATACAAAAAATTACCTGGTCATGGTGGCAGGCGCCTATAGTCCTAGCTACTCAGGAGGCTGAGGCAGGAGAATCGCTTGAACCCAGGAGGCGGAGGTTGCAGTGAGCCGAGATCGTGCCACTGTACTCCAGCCTGGGCAACAGGAGCGAAACTCCATCTCAAAAACAAACAGAAAAAAGAAAGACCGAGCCTGGTGGCTCACGCCTGTAATCCCAGCACTTTGGGAGGCTGAGGCAGGTGGATCACCTGAGGTCAGGAGTTCAAGACCAGCCTGGCCAACATGGTGAAGCCCCATCTCTATGAATAATACAAAAATTAGTCGGACGTGGTGGCACATGCCTGTATTCCCAGATGCTCAGGAGTCTGAGGCAGGAGAATTGCTGGAACCTGGGAGGCGGAAGTTACAGTGAGCCGAGATCGTGCCACTGCCCTTCCAGCCTGGGCAACACAGCGAGACTCCATCTCAAAAACAAAACAAAGAGTGTGGAATGTTGCTAGGAATGAGTGGCTGGGGCCGGAGACTCCTTAGGCCTGGCAGAAATTTGCCCCGGAAGTGCCTGTGAGAATGATTAGTTCTCAGCACCTTCTTGTCACAGGATTGCAACTGGTGTCTCAGGAAGCCAAATCTGAGCTACTCCTGGAAGTATCATCTTGGTCAACAGTGGCTATAAAACCAAAAGTGGCTGCCAGATTGTGCAAGGAGACAAAACTAGTCTGGTGAGGGCATTTCCTCTTTAGTGACGTCCCAATGACCTGAGGCTGTCAGGGTTCCTCTCATCACTTGCCTTGTTTTGACTGCCCCCATCAAGGCACAGCTGGCTCATTTGTCCCAGAAGGAAATGGTGAAGCAAGCAGATGGATTGCTCCCTGAACCTCCACAGCGCCTCCTGCTGGTGGTCGACCCCAAGGCCCACCATCCTGCCTTTAATTCATTAACCAGCTGCTGTCTTTTTGGCTTTGAAATACCCAAAGGTTCCACGAGCTTTCCAATAGTGAAGCCCACCTTTGTAGAAAAAAAGAAGTGCTCCCATTTTTCTGTTGCCCCTGCTTTTTCGGTTAAAAGAACATGAAGCAATTTCAGGATACTAGAAAAGCCCTAAGGCAGTGGGGAAACTTGCCTAATCAGTTTTAGCTGAATAAAACATCAGGTGAGTGTGGGAGCTGCCCTCAAGCGGGACCTACTGTGCTCCCAGGGCCCTCATCAGCACAAAAGCACTGTCACTGGCTTGGAGTAACGGTTTCCTATTTTAAAAGATAAGCCAAACCCCTTGGGGCAGCAGAGATTTTTACCGCTTTGGGTTTTCTTTAGAATTTGCAGAATTTGTGTGAAGGGCACTGGCACTGAGTCTGCACCCAGATTAGAGCTGTTCCTCACATCCCTTTCCTAGGCTGGGGGGCTTTGGGGCAGATTAGTGATTAGGCTTGTGGGGGGCTTTTGTGTGCTGTGACTTGTGCATGCCAGGGAACCCCTGCAGCAGTGAGACAAAGTGGGAAGAAATCTGGAATTGACATTAGAGGTGGAATCTCATTTTCTTTCATCTTGTAAACCAAAACATGACCATGGCAGATCTCAATTGATTCGAGGTTTATTTTGCCAAGGCTGAGGACGTGCCTGGGAAAAAGAAACCCAAGTCACAGTAGGATTTGTGACCTATGTTTTTCCAAAGAGGATTTGGGGAACTTCAATATTTCAAGAGGTGTAAACCAAAAAGTATCTGAGATAGGTAACAATTAATTTAGAAATTTATGTTGCCAACGTTAAGGACGTGCACTTGGGAGACAGGTCTGTGCCTTTCTCCAAATATGGTTTTGAGGGCTTCAATATTTAAAAGTGGGAAAAGCAGGCTGTAGGAGAAAGATGGAGGGTATGGTCACATGACTGAATCCACATGTTGCAAGAGAAAAGGAGCAGGTAGGGGAATAGTCAATTATATATTCATCTTTGTAGAAGCTAAGGTGAACATAGAGTAGCTTTGTGGAGATACTTAACTTTTTATCTGTAGCTACCTGCTTAGGAACAAAAGGAAAAGTAGCTTCTTGGATAATTCAGCTTTCAGCTTAATATTTTTCTTTTGGCATAGTGAAATTAGAGTCTCAAGTTTTTATTTTCCTTTCACAGAGGAAAAGGCAAGCAGGAGGGGAAGGAAAAAAAAAGGAGGGTGGGTAAGCAGTGAGGCAAATGGTTACATTCTTGTGAGGCTCTGGTTAGAGTTCAGTGAGTCTACGTTTTATATGTAAAAAAAAAGAAAGGGGTAGAGGAAAAGTCAATTATGCATTAGTCTCATGCTCAGTCAATCTACATTTTTTATAAGATAAGGTGAGCATGTGAAATTACAGCTGTTTGGGAACAAAAGAAAGGCCATTTGTTTTATTTTTGCTTTTTTATTTGCATGACTCAGTTCCCAACTTTAGCATAGTGAATTTGAGGTCCCAATATTCTATTTTTCTTTCACAATCTGAATGCAGAAAAGTGAGCAGAAAAAGCTTTTGCCAGGCAATTTTAACTATTCATGCAATTATCCTGAATTTTGAGCATTCTTCATTCTCAGCAAGATTTTCTGTCCTTCCAGTTTAGCTGTGCTGTAGAAGCAAAACGAAACTCCTGCATGGAGAATTGAGGAATCTCTCTGTACATCTCAAGCCACGTGAGTTTGGAACTGGAGGGAACAGCTAGAGGTGCCCTGCTACTCTGCAAGACCTCCAGGAGTTACCGGGAAATTTAAATCCCCAGCTGTCTTAAAGGAGCCCATAATCTAACAAGAGATAATATATTCCCAAAACACAGGTCACACATCTGCAGCAAAAACAGAAAGGCTAATAGAAGTGCATGCCTCAGCAGGACAGGCTACATAATCTGTGGGGCTCCGTGCAAAAATGAAAATACGCAACCTCTTGGTCAAAAGACAGGAAAAACGTGCTTTTAAAGGTACACATAAAGCCAGACACAAAAAGACAAATATAATATGAGGTGCCTACAATAGTCAAATTTATAGAGACAGAAAATAGAATGGTGGCTGGGCACGGTGGCTCACGCCTGTAATCTTAGCACTTTGGGAGGCCAAGGCGGGAAGATCACTTGAGGTCAGGAGTTCGAGACCAGCCTGGCCAACATGGCAAAACCCCGTCTCTATTAAAAATACAAAAATTGGGGAAAGGATTCCCTATTTAATAAATGGTGCTGGGAAAACTGGCTAGCCATATGTAGAAAGCTGAAACTGGATCCCTTCCTTACACCTTATACAAAAATTACTTCAAGATGGATTAAAGACTTAAATGTTAGACCTAAAACCATTAAAATCCTACAAGAAAACCTAGGCAATACCATTCAGGACATAGGCGTGGGCAAGGACTTCATGTCTAAAACACCAAAAGCAATGGCAACAAAAGCCAAAATTGACAAATGGGATCTAATTAAACTAAAGAGCTTCTGCACAGCAAAAGAAACTACCATCAGAGTGAACAGGCAACCTACAGAATGGGAGAAAATTTTTGCAACCTACTCATCTGACAAAGGGCTAATATCCAGAATCTACAATGAACTCAAACATATTTACAACAAAAAAACAAACAACCCCATCAAAAAGTGGGCAAAGGACATGAACAGACACTTCTCAAAAGAAGACATTTATGCAGCCAAAAAACACATGAAGAAATGCTCATCATCACTGGCCATCAGAGAAATGCAAATCAAAACCACAGTGAGATACCATCTCACACCAGTTAGAATGGCCATCATTAAAAAATCAGGAAACAACAGGTGCTGGAGAAGATGTGGAGAAATAGGAACACTTTTACACTGTTGGTGGGACTGTAAACTAGTTCAACCATTGTGGAAGTCAGTGTGGCGATTCCTCAGGGATCTAGAACTAGAAATACCATTTGACCCAGCCATCCCATTACTGGGTATATACCCAAAGGACTATAAATCATGATGCTATAAAGACACATGCATACGTATGTTTATTGCGGCACTATTCACAATAGCAAAGAGTTGGAACCAACCCAAATGTCCAACAACGATAGACTGGATTAAGAAAATGTGGCACATATACACCATGGAATACTATGCAGCCATAAAAAAGGATGAGTTCATATCCTTTGTAGGGACATGGATGAAACTGGAAAACATCATTCTCAGTAAGCTATCGCAAGGACAAAAAACCAAACACCGCATGTTCTCACTCATAGGTGGGAATTGAACAATGAGAACTCATGGACACAGGAAGGGGAACATCACACTCCGGGGACTGTTGTGGGGTTGGGGGAGGGGGGAGGGACAGCATTAGGAGATATACCTAATGCTAAATGACGAGTTAATGGGCGTAGGAAATCAACGTGGCACATGGATACATATGTAACAAACCTGCACATTGTGCACATGTACCCTAAAACCTAAAGTATAATAAAAAAAAAAAAAAATACAAAAATTAGCCGGGCATGGTGGCACGTGCCTGTAGTCCCAGCTACTTGGGAGGCTGAGACAGGAGAATCACATGAACCCAGGAGGGGGAGGTTGCAGTGAGCCGAGATCATGCCACGGTGTTCTAGCCTGGGCGACAGAGCAAGACCCTGTCTGAAAAAAATAAAAATAAAATAAAATAAAATGGTGGTTGTCAGGAACTGGAGTGAGGGGGGGATGGAGAATTATTGTTTAGTGGGTACAATTTCAGTTTGGGAGATGAAAAAGTTCTGGAGATGGATGGTGGTGATGGTTGCACAACAATGTGAATGTACAGTTGCCCTGCGGTATTGGAGGGGGATTGGTTCTAGGATTCATCAAGGACACCAAAATCCAGGGATTCTCAAGTCCCTGATAATAAATGGTATAGTATTTGCATATAACCTATGCACATCCTCCTGTATACTTTAATTCATCTCTAGATTACTTATAATACCCAATACAATGCCTACACATCATTCTTATGAATTCAACATAGTACTTTAGTACCTTGCAAATTCAAGACTTGCTTTTTGGAACTTAGTCTTTTTTTTTCCTGAATATATTTTTTCTTTTTTTTGTAGAGACAGGGTCTCACTATGTTGCCCAGGCTGGACTTGAACTTCTGGCTTCAAGTGATCCTCCTGCCTAGGTCTCCCAAAGTGCTGGGATTACAGGTGTGAGCCACCACACCAGCCTTTTTCCTGAATATTTTCGATCCATGATTGGTTAACTCCATGGATGTGGAACCCAGGGATGTGGAACTGATGGATACAAAGGGTTGACTAAGTACCACTGCACACTCAAAAATAGTTAAAATGGTAAATTTTATGTATATTTTGTTACACACACAAAATGGTAGACATAAGCTTTTTCCTTCTTTTATAGTCTTTCTCTTGACTTGTCATGGTGCTTATTTGCTACTTAATGTCATTCTAAGAAAAACTACAGGACGGGCTCAGTGGCTCACACATGTAATCCCAGCACTTTGGGAGGCCAAGGCAGGTGGATCACCTGAGGTCAGGAGTTCGAGACCAGCCTGGCCAACATGGTGAAACCCTGTCCCTACAAAAATACCAAAAATTAGCCGGGCATGATGGCGGGTACCTGTAATCCCACTTACTCGGAAGGCTGAGGCGGGAGAATCACTTGAACCCAGGAGGCGGAGGTTACAGTGAGCCGAGATTGCGCCATTGCACTCCAGCCTGAGCACCAGAGCAAGACTCTGTCTCAAAAAAAGAAAAGAAAAATTACTAATTAAAAATTTTGGCATGTATTTTACCCTCCACTTTTATATTATACAATGCCAATTTTAAATGTAAATATCAGAATATTTATCTCATATTTGGAATCACTGAAATTACACAATTTGAATTTTGTGGCTCATCCCAGAAGGGTTATCTCCTGCTGGTTCGAAGGCACAACAAACACAAGCCAGGCTCAGGAAAGTTGGAAGGAGTAAGAGAGGATTCCTCCAGGCACAGAGCCTGCTGAGAAAGCCCTCCAGGGCAAGGGACCTCACAGATGACTGTGGGCAGGTACTCTGTTGGGTCTCACAGGTTCCAGGTTCCCTTTCCTCCAGGTGTCTCCCCTTTCCACAGGCCTGCCACCTCAGCCTACAGCAAATGGACTACCAGTGTCTTTAAAACTCAGAGCTGGGACACTGTCAGTAAAGGGCTGGGCAAAAGGCTTGCCCCTTTCAAGGCTCAACTAAGGCTGATTGTCCACCAAGAGCACTGTGGTGCTGCCAGCCTGGAGTGGGGATGTCCACCACCACGCCCCAACCCTCCCTGAATTGGGATCAGACTCCTGCCAAGGGTAGAGGGTGGCAGCAGTTGCAGGGTGAGGGCAAGGAGGGAGAGGCCAAGTGGGGCAGTGGTGGTGAGAGCACTTCCAGGGATACAGCAGTGGGTGGAGCTGCGTGTAAGCTCAGGCACTAAGCCCACAGTACATGCTTTGTTGATGCATGGGACTTCATTTACAAAACATACACAAAGATAGACATCAAGACTGCAGCCGGGCGCAGTGGTTCATGCCAGTAATTCCAGTACTTTGGGAGGTGGATCACTTGAACTCAAGAGTTTGAGAACAGCTTGGTCAACATGGTGAAACCCTATCTCTACCAAAAATACAAAAATTAGCTGGGCATGGTGGTGAGCACCTGTGGTCCCAGCTACTTGGGAGGCTGAGGTGAGAGGATCGCTGGAGCCCAGGAGGAGCTTGCAGTGAGCCCTGACCATGCCACTGCACTCAAGCCTAGGTGACAGAATGAGACCCTGTCTCAAAAATAAATAAACAAAAAGAATTTCAAGACTGCAACCATAGTCCATTAAACCCCAAATCCAGGGCCCTTCTGAGTGGTTTCTTGTTCAAACTGTACTGATCACATGCCCATGCAGGCGTGTCCTGTCCCTCAGGCAGAAGAGAGAGTATTTGGCTGGAGTATTCCTTGAAAGCGTCCTCATCCCTAAAGGAAACCTAGGTACAGAAAGTGCTTATCATGCGGGAGGCTGAGGCAGCTTTTCTCCCCTTCCAACACGCTCCCTTTTCCTCTTCAACACTAGACTTCAGCTCTGCCCCCTTCTTTTTCACATCCCACTCCTCGCTCGCTGCTGAGGTCTACCAGTAGTTGACTAGTCTATAATCTTATCTGAGCCAGGAAATACTGGACGGTAAACTTCTTGGGTTGATAAATGGAGTCCAGTCAGTTTTGGCACTGAGTCTACGGTTTCCCAAGTTGCTTACCTAGCCCCAGGGCTGTCACGCCGGAAGGCAAGCAGCAAGCAAGAGACACGGTACAAAGTTAGTTTGCCCCTGAAGGCCTGGGGGTGGGTAGGAGGGGAAGGAAAGATCTGGCTCTTTGGGCAGCTGTCGCCTCTAGAGAATTAAGAAAGCCTCGTCCCTGCCTTAACTCTTAAGTTCTTGTGAGTTCAGACTGGGGCACATTTTCTTTGCAGTGGCCTCAAGCTGTGTCTGGGGCAAAGCGGGGTGTTTTTTTTTGGACGGAGAGTTTTCCTTGAGCATTGTCTGGATCAAATTCCAGAGGGTTATGCCCCACCTGGTTCTGTTTGCTAGCGTTTACTCTTATTTCAAGTGTCTTTTTGGGATTTTTCAACCTTGGATGTTTCTGTGTCCTGCACTGTGAAGAGACCCTATAGCAGCTTTCCTAGCAATTGTCAGCACACCAACTGCACCCTTCCCCTGGAGGAAACAGGCCACCTTGCTAGGCTCCTGAGGCCCCATTCCCAAGAAGGCAGGTCAGGGTAAACTAGCAGTGACCCTAGGCCCTTTTCTCTGGGTGCCAGAAGTCATTTTCTTTTGAGCTGAGGGATAATCAGGCTAACCAAAACAGTCCAGGTTGAGCCCTGCCCAATCCAACTGGCAAAGGTGCTAGGAGTAAAGAGAAACATCCTGGAATTTGAGCAGTCAGATCTAAGGGGCCATGGAGGCTGACAGCTTGGTTTTGGTCCTGGGAGTACAGCAGCCTGGCTGGGCCCAGTGGGGAGGAGGTCCTGGCCAGCAGCCAGGACCAGCACTGGGAGGCTGAGCGCCACCCTGCCTGCGATTTCGCAGATTCTGGTCTTCTATCCCAGCCCGACAGCCCCTTTCTGAGCCTCAGTGGGCATCCGGGGGGAGTTCTGTGTGGGTCTGTGTCTCTGTCAAGAATGAAGACTTCATCTGTGGTTGACTAGGGCTTTTGCTAATGTTATGTATCTATAAAGGGCTCTGCCCAACCCTGAAGGGCTTCCTATTTCAAGTAAGTCACCATCCTTTTTAGCAAGAGTTCATAGAACCTGATCAAAGATAACATTTATGTAAAATAAAACAGCACAATGTTTTCCCCTTTCTACTGTAAAGCTTGAAATGAAAAAGCCACATTTCAGCTCTGCAAACAAACCTCGCTGAATGACAGTGCAGGAGGGGCTGCTGCAGAACACACCTTCATCTTTTTTTTTTTCTTTTGACCTTGGTGAACGCTGATTTTCCAGCGTTAGAAAATGGTTTTTATACTGCTCAATTCATTAGGCAATCAGAAATCACCAAAGTTCATCTTGATAATCTCTGCCACAAATGAGCATCTGAGGAGGTAACTGTGGTGCAGTGGAAACACACTAGACTTGGAGCCAGAAAGTCTGGGTTCTCGTCTTGGTCCTGCCTCTCCATAGCTATGAGGGCTGGTACGACAGTCAGCCTCCCTCCTGGACTCTTGGTTTCCTTATGTAAAAAACAAAATTGTTGTGAATATATAAAAATATATGGAAAAGCACTTACTCTGTACTTGATATACAACGTCCTTTCAATATGTGTATTAGGTTACATTCCATTACATTTGCGATACTTTCTGCACCATTTCCCCCCATCTCCCCACCAATTTGACAAATAAATAAATATAAAAGTAACATTTTAAAAATTGCTGTATTCAAAATTAATAATAAACTTTGGGGTAAATAAGCTTTAAAACAAAAGTACATAAGCAAAAATAAATAATTTACACCAACCCACTAACCTAATTTTCAGAGTAAAGCCATTTCCAATTACAGTACTGTTATCCCGGGCACCAGCCTGTGGTTAAACTTTGATAATTCGTTATTTTAAAAAAACAGTAATAAAAACTGAATACTAAGCAAAATATTTAACAAAACCACTGGATTTAACTTTTTAATTTTAAATAACCAAATTTTATAATTTTGTACGTAATTCAATGTAATGCCAATATAATTACCATTTCAGCTTGAAGAGCTGGTTTTTAACAGGGATGGGAAACTATAAATTATTCAAATAGTCCGCAAACCATGAGATACAAATAAAAATGGACAAACATATGGTAGAACAAAAACCGCAGACACTCTACTAACTGGGGAAATATCTGAAGGCTTTACATCCTTTATTATCCATAATGGCTTTTGGAATTACGATTGTGTGACATATAGAACCTTTGATATTTTAGATACAGCCTTTTTTTTTCCCACGGGAAGTTAAAAATCCATCGTAAGACTCCATAAGACTTTACTAGTCTTTCATGTAGACTCTAGGAGTTTGTGATCTGATAAAAGAGTAACATGAAAATTTACTGTATTGCCCTAATTTCATACTTCCTCGTACACAATGAATCACTCTGAGAATCTATTCCAAGGGTTATATACACAAAAGTGTCAAGAATAAAATGTTCTCCACTCTCGCATAAAAATGTGTACAGTGTATCAGGAATGGAAAACTTCTAATTTTCCTGGGCCCAGGCTTCATGGATTTCTGCTGCCAGAAGATGAAAGACTCCTCCTGGTTTATTGCTCCATTGCTCTGAGGATTAATCATCCAACCCTGGCGTTTCTCCTTGTTGGATTCTAGACGCTATTCTGATGGCTTCTTCCAGAGATGGCTGTTCTCCAAGCTGAAACAGGAACACACACATCAAATGCTAACAATTCAAAAGCCACAGTCAAGAAAATGCCAAAGAAATGTTATATGCCAGAAGTGAAACTTCTCTCTGTAATTCTGACACTTGGGATTGTTAAGATACTACTGCTAACTCAATCATTAAGAGAACAAAACAATCTCCTGCAGGGGAGAATAATGCAATACAATTTCTTTTTCTTTTTTGAATTCAGAATCCTAGGTGCAGCCAGGGGTGGTGATATGATGAGGTCTCAGCAGGGCATGGTGGCCCATGCCTGTAATCCCAACACTTTGGGAGGTGGAGGCAGGCAGATTGCTTGAGCCCAGGAGTTCGAGATCAGCCTGAGCAACATGGCAAAAACCCATCTCTACTAAAAAAATACAAAAATTGGCTGGGCGCAGTGGCTCACGCCTGTAATCCCAGCACTTCGGGAGGCCGAGGCGGGCAGATCACGAGGTCAGGAGATAGAGACCATCCTGGCTAACATGGTGAAACCCCGTTTCTACTAAAAAATACAAAAAAAAAGGTGGTGGTGGGCGCCTGTAGTCCCAGCTAATGGGGAGGCTGAGGGAGAATAGCGTGAACCCAGGAGGCGAAGCTTGCAGTGAGCCGAGATGGCACCACTGCACTCCAGCCTGGGTGACAGAGCGAGACTCCGTCTCAAAAAATAAAAATTAGCTGGGGATGGCAGCGTGTACCTATACTCCCAGCTGCTGAGGAAGCTGAGGTGATTCTCCCACCTCAGCCTCCCAGCCTGCCGTGCCTGGTCTGCAATGTACTTGGGATTTTGATAAAATCTTCATACAGTCCGGCCATGGTGGCTCACGACTATAATCATAGCACTTTGGGAGGCTGAGACAGGAGGATCACTTCAGCCCAGGAGTTCAAGACCAGCCTGAGCAACATAGTGAGACCCCATCTCTATTTATTTTTAAATAAATAAAAACTAAAAAAAAAAAATTCATACATGCAAGAGACAAAAGATGCTTATCTCAGCCATCAAAAGAGAGCTTCTTGAGCCTTTAGCTTCTATACCCATGAACTACATAAAACCAACAGCTGACATTTCCTGGAGTGTGTTCTAACTCTTTATCAAGTAAACACGTGGGCGGAAAAAAAATCTCCCTAAGGACAGGTAATCTGCATCTAGCCCCTAGGATTCTATTTTACTTTATATTCTTATTTTTTTTGAGACAGGGTCTCGCTGTTGCCCAGGCTGGAGTACAGTGGTGCGATCTTGGCTCACTGCAGCCTCAACCTCCCTTGCTCAAGTGATCCTTCCACCTCAGCCACCTGAGTAGCTGGGACTACAGGTGCACACCACCACACCTGGCTAATTTTTGTATTTTTGTAGAGATGGGGTTTCGTCATGTTGCCTGGGCTGGTCTCTTTTATTTTTTGAGATGGGGTCTCATTTGTTACCCAGGCGGGAGTGCAGTGGCACAATCTTGGCTCACTGCAGCCTCAAATCTCGTGGGTACAAGTAATCCTCCTGCCTCAGCCACCCCCCCCAAGTAGCTGGGCACTACAGGCACCTGGCATCACACCCAGCTAATTTTTGTGCTTTTTGTAGTGACGGTTTTCACCACGTTGCCCAGGCTGGTCTCTTAACTCCTAAGCTCAAGCTACCTACCTGCCTCAGCCTCCCAAAGTGCTAGGATTATAGGGATGAGCCACCACGCCCGGCTGCACCTAAGATTCTAAATTCTCTGCTTCCCAGAGAATGATTCCTTCTAAGTCTTCTGACATTCCCCACTTTAAAATGGGGGCTGTGCAAGGATTCTCAGAGGACTTATTTAGGATTTGTGTTTCCACGAGATTTTTCTCTAAGGAGTAGCTCTTAAGTGCTTTATAGACCCCTGCCTAATTAGACTTTTATTTTGAGAGTAAAGATGCCTGGGTGGGTGCACACAGGAATATATACCTGAAGGTTTTTTTCTTGCTATAAATTCCCCTAGAATATGCAAAGATAGGTAGAGAACAAAGTGCTGTTCTCTTTGAGTCCACCTCAAATACACCAATTTCCTTAAAGTAGGCTAGGTGATAGAGATTATTCTACACCTTGCCTCCTGTAAAGGTTATACACGAAGCACAGTGTACAAAGTTGAGAGCTATGAGCAGCACTGCTGTCGACTGAGGACAGTCTGCCTTGGTACTCACCTGAACTGCAATCTGGGTGCCATTGGATGTTGCTACTAAGGTCAGAGGTCTGGTTTCTGTGGTTACTAAGTGATGGCTATGCTGCTGGTGCCCCATTTCTGATGAGGCAGTATGGAATGCTGCCAAGTCTTGAGCTACAATTGCAACCTTAAGCAAAACAAAACAAACCACGCACATGAAGAATTAAACCTGCGATTTAAATAGGTTAAAGTCCACTTAATACAGTGGATTTCTTCAAATTGAAAAGGAAAAACTCCTCTGACCATAGACTTGTCAAAGCCTATATTGAAAGGAGGTTTATTTGAGGAAGTTGAGGCTCATTATCTAAGGTTATGAAGTGAGCCAAAGGCAAAATAGGGTAGAGGACACTGGAGAAATGGATCTGCTATGCCAGGCCCCATTAGCCAGGGAGATGTGGCTGTACCTAGGTTCTATTACCCCTAAGTGACTGCTTGGGAAGTTATGTATGTGGACTAATTTGCACCTCAAATGTCCATTTTTTTCCCTGAGATTGGCTCATAGGAGAAAATAAATGATTTTTTCCCTCTTTACTTGTCGTATTTAAAATCAGATTTCCATTTAACTAGGAAAACTGAAAGGACCAGTGGTGTTACTGACAAACAGCATCTCATCTCATACTCATTTCCCATTTTAGACTCCATGGAATCTTCCCATACTCCTCTTGCAGCATCTAGCCAGGAGAATTAAAAGTGCTTTGGTGACTCTTATACCACAGATACAACTTTTTTTAAAAAATGCAGATAACATGGAAAATGGCAATTAACTATTTGTTAGATGATATTCTAAAACTTTACTCAGCCAAATTCAGAGAAAGAATAGATTAAAAATGAAAACTGCTGTTTTACTTGGCTATTCATCCACTAAAAATGCTACATTTTAAGCTAATAGATATTTAGCTTGGATCAATCCCAGTAATGTTCCCTAATTCTATAAGAAAAACAGACTTCATTCCAGCAATGTCTAAGTAGCTTATATTGAGCTAACCTTCCTGCAGATAACAATTATAAACGCTTGACAAAAATATGAAAAAGCAACTATTTGAAGGCTTTGAGGAGCAGTGAAAAGCAGGAAGAAACTAGAGGGGATTCTCAAAAGAAGGGAGTCACATTGTGTTATATCTGTGTTTAAATAGATTTCACACTGAGGGCACTACCCAGTTTGAGCAGCCTGGGGCAACTTAAGGTTAAAGATAATGGAGTCCAGGGCTGCCAGAATAGCAGTACAGAGAAGAATAGCCCAGAAAGCAAAGAATTTGAGTGGGGAGCCCCCAAATCTTTGTATAAACTGTCCTCAAATCCTTAAGACCCCTCAACACAAATATTTCCAGTTTCCAACAACGTTCCAACAAGACTGGCAAAGCAGCATCTAGAAGGCTGAGAAGCTAAGGAGAGCTTTCAGTGCAACTCACCAAAGAGAGAAAGAATTTGAAGTTTCAATCTTACCAAGTTAGGAGGTAAGATTACGTCCCAGGACTAAATATTCACCCTAAGACCTAATAGCAAGACTGAAACAGACCTCCCTTAACAAAGTACAAAACCCAGCCTCAACACGTAATTTAACTAGCTAATAGAAAAAAAAAAATCAATATTCTCCAGAGAAAGATAACAAAATTCAGAATCTCTATAATGTGTCATCCACAAGGTCCAGAATGCAATTTTAAAATTACAATCGCTTAGCCAGGCATGATGGCTCACGCTTGTAATCCTAGCACTTTGGGAGGCCGAGGCGGGCGGATCACCTGAGGTCAGGAGTTCGAGATCAGCCTGGCTAACATGGTGAAACCCCACCTCTACTAAAAAAAAAAGAAAAATGCAAAAAATTGGCTGGGTGTGGTGATGGGTGCCTGCAGTCCCAGCTACTCGGGAGGCTGAGGGAGGAGAACCAGGTCAAAGACAAATTAATACACATTCTCCATCTGAAGAACCTTGAGAAAGATTGTTAAAAACCCCAAATAGGCCAGGTGTGGTGGCTCACACCTGTAATCCCAACACTTTGAGAGGCCAAGGCGGGTGGATCACCTGAGGTCAGCAGTTTGAGACCAGCCTGACCAACATGGTGAGACCCCGTCTCTACTAAAATTACAAAAATTAGCCAGGCGTGGTGGCCGGTGCATGTAATCCCAGCTACTCAGGAGGCTGAGGCAGGAGAATCGCTTGAACCCGGGAGGCAGAGGTTGCAGCGAGCCGAGATCGTGCCATTGCACTCCGGCCTGGGCAACAAGAATGAAAACTGTCTCAAAAAAAACAAAAAACAAAAAAACCAAATAGATTCCTAGCAACTTGTAAGACAACACCAAGTTAATATACATATAATTAGAGTTCCAGAAGGGCAGCAGACAATTTAAATTTTTTTTTTTTTTTTCCCAGAAGCTGGCTTGTATCTGCAGTCCTAGCTTCTTGGGAGGCTGAGGCTGAGGGATCCCTTAAGCCCAGGAGTTTGAGGCCAGCCTGGGTCCTAGCTACTCAGGACTGCTTGCCTCAGTCTCCCAAAGTGCTGAGATTACAGGAGTGAGCCACTGCGTCCAGTCCTTATTTCCTTCCTTCTATTTACTTTTTTTGTTTAATTTTTCTTCTTAAGGTAGAAACTAAGATCATTGAATTTAAACCTTTTCTTTCCAATACAAGCATTTAAAACAAATTTTCCTCTAAGAATTGCTTTACCTTCCACTGACTTTTTTTTTTTTTGAGACAGGGTCTCCCTCCATCGCCCAGGCTGTAGTGTAGCTGTGCTATCTCAGTTCACTGCAACCTCTGCCTCCTGGGCTCAAATGATCCTCCCACCTCAGCTTCCTGAGTAGCTGGGACTACTGGCGTGCACCACCACACCTGGCTAATTTTGTATTTTTAGTAGAGACGGGGTTTCTCCATGTTGCCCTGGGTTGGTCTTGAACTCCTGACTTCAGGTGATCCACCTGCCTCAGCCTCCCAAAGTGCTGGGATTACAGGCATGAGCCACCGTACCCGGCCCCCAGATCCTATGTATATTAAAGGGATAATAAGGAAATAGTATGAACAACTTTATATCAATAAATATGAAAACTTAGATGAAACAGACAAACTTATAAAAACAAAACTTAGCAGAATGGATACAAAAAAACATAGATAACTTGAATAGTATAGATCCACTTAAAAACTTGAATCCATAGTAAAAAAAAAAAAAAAAAAAAAAAAAACCTCCCCAAAAAGAAAACTCTGGGCCTAGATGGTGGTGTCCTAATGAACTCTATCAAGCTTTTATGGAGAAATAATACCAATCTTACACAACGATCAGAAAATAGTACAGAAGAGAACACTTCCCAACTTGTTTTATGAGGCAAGCCTAACCCTGATGTTGAAACAGGAGATGAAACTTTTTCTTATAATTTCATAATAAATTATAGATCAATATGGTTCATAAACATTGACACCAAAATCTTTAACAAGATATTAGCAAACTGTCACAGAGGATTTTAAGGGTAGTAAAAATACTCTGATAGAGTATGATCCTCTATTGGTAGATGTATGTCATTATACATCTGTCCAAACCCATAGAATGTACAACACTAACAGTGAATCCTGATGTAAACAATGGACTCTGGGTGACTGTGATGTGTACATGTAGGTTTCAACAACAGTAACAAACGTGTTCCTCTGGTGGGGGTGTTCATTATGCAGGAGGCTATGTATGTGTGGGGGCAGGGAGTGTAAGGGAAGTCTCTGTACCTACCTCTCAATTTTGTGGTGACCTGTAACTGCTCTAAAAAAATCGTCTTTAAAAAATATTAGCTAACTGAATCCATCAAAATACAAAAAGGTAAATACATCATAACCAAGTGATATATTAGCTTTTTTTATATGTAAATTAAAACCACAATGATAGACCACATCCAGTAGAATGGCTAAAACTTTAAAACAACTCCAAATGTTGGTGATAATATGAAACAAACAGAACTCTTTTTTATTTTTTAGAGACGGAGTCTTGCTGTCACTCAGGCTGGAGTGCAATGGTGCAATCTCAGCTCACTGCAACCTCCACCTACGGGGTTCAAGCAATTCTCCTGCCTCAGCCTCCCGAGTAGCTGGGACTAAAGGGGCACACCACAACATGCCTGGCTAATTTTTTTTTGTGTATTTTTAGTAGAGATGGGGTTTCACCATGCTGGCCAGGCTGGTCTCAAACTCCTGACCTCGTGATCCACCCGCCTCAGCCTCCCAAATTCCTGGGATTACAGGCATGAGCCACTGTGCCTGGCCTCTTTTTTGTTTTTTTAGAAGACAGGGTTTTGCTCTGTCACCCAGGCTGTAGTACAACGAATGTGGCTCACCAAAGCCTCAACCTCCTGGGCTAAGTGATCCTCCCACTTTAGCCTCAAAAGTAGCTGGGACTATAGGCATACGCTGCCATGCTTGGCTAATTAAAAAAAAAAAAAAAAATTAGCCAGGCACAGTGGCTCACACCTGTAATCCCAGCACTTTGGGAAGCCAAGGCGGGTGGATCACCTGAGGTCAGGAGTTGGAGACCAGCCTGACCAACATGGTAAAACCCCATCTCTACTAAAAATACACAAATTAGCCGGGCATGGTGGTGGGCGCCTGTAATCCTGCTACTCAGGAGGCCGAGGCAGGAGAATCACTTGAACCCGGAAGGTGGAAGTTGCAGTGAGCCGAGATTGTGCCACTGCACTCCAGTCTGGGCGACAGAGCGAGACTCTGTCTCAAAAAAAAAAAAAATTTTTGGTGGAAACAGTGTCTTGCTACATTGCCCAGGTTGGTTTTAAAATCCTGGGCTCGGCCAAGCGCAGTGGCTCACGCCTGTAATCCCAGCACTTTGTGAGGCCAAGGCGGGCAGATCACAAGGTCAGGAGATCGAGACCATCCTGGCTAACACGGTGAAACCCCATCTCTACTAAAAATACAAAAAATTAACCGGGCGCAGTGGCAGGCGCCTGTAGTCCCAGATACTCGGGAGGCTGAGGCAGGAGAATGGCGTGAGCCCAGGAGACGGAGCTTGCAGTGAGCCGAGATTGCACCACTGCACTCCAGCCTGGGCGACAGAGCGAAACTCTGTCTCAAAAAAATAAATAAATAAATAAATAAAATAAAATAAAATCCTGGGCTCAAGCAATCCTCCGACCTTGGCCTCCCAAAGTGCTGGGATTACAGGTATGAGCCACTGCGCCCAGCCTAATTTTTAAAAATGTTTTAACCACAAGAAGCAGCACGGAACAAATGGAACTCTTAGACATTGCTAGTGGGAGTGTATGACGGCCCAACCACTTTGGAGAACTGTTTGGTACTATCATAGAAAGGTAAATATGCCTCTATTCTATGACCCAGCAATTCCACAAATAGGTATTTATCCAAGACAAATGAGAGTATACGTCTACCAACATATTTTTACTGCCATCTTATTCATAATAGTCAAAAACTGGAAGCATTTCAAATGTTCACCAAGGGGAGAATATATCAACAAATTGTGGTATATTCTTACAATAGAACACTGCTCAGCAATAAAAAAGAATGAACTGTTATTACATGCCAACAATGTGAATAAATATCCAAAATGTTAAGTAGAAAAACCCAGACACAAAAGAGTTCATACTGTGGTTCCATTTATATAATGTTCAAGAATAGGCAAAACTAAGCTGGGTGCGGTGGCTCACGCCTGTAATCCTAGCACTTTGGGAGGCCGAAGCGGGCAGATCACTTGAGGTCAGGAGTTCGAGACCAGCATGGCCAACATGGTAAAACCCCATCTCTACTAAAAATACAAAAAAATCAGCCAGGCGCGGGAGGTTGCAGTGAGCTGAGAACGTGCCACTGCACTCCAGCCAGGGTGACAGAGTGAGGCTCTGTCTCAAAAAAAAAAAAAAAAAAAAAAATTGGCAAAACTAATTCAATCACAACAGTTTTTGCCTAAAGAGGGTGAGTACTGACTATAAAGGAATCACAAGGGAACTTTCTGGTGTGATAGAAATGTTCTACATTTTGTTTAGGATGTTAGTTATATGGGCGCATATTTAACACAACTCATTGAATTGTAAATTTAAGATCTGTGCATTTCATTGTTATGTAAATTTTACCTCAATTAAGATAAAAACAGATTGCAGGCAAATATGAAAAACAAGTTTAACTTCACTAGTGGTCAAATGAAAATAAACAGAATTTAACTTTTGCTTGTTAATTCTGTAAATACGAAAAAAAAATCCTCAACGCAAGAGTACAGTGAAAAAGAAAGCTTTAGATCCATAACATGATTATTAAACCTTTCTGAAAAAAATTTGGCAATATGTAACAAGCAGCTTAAAATAGCTTAAACTGTTAATACAAAAATTTGTTTCCTATGAAAATAACCAGAAGCTTTTTTTTTCTTTAAGACAGAGTCTCACTCTTTTTGCCCAGGCTGGAGTGCAGTGGCGCAACCTCGGCTCACTGCAACCTCTGCCTCCTGGGTTCAAGCGATTCTCCTGCCTCAGCCTCCTGAGTAGCTGTGATTACAGGCGCCCTGCCACCATGCTTGGCTAATGTTTTTGTATTTTTATTAGAGGCGGGGTTTCACCATGTTTGGCCACGCTGGTCTTGAATTCCTGACCTCAGGTGATCCAACTGCCTCGGCCTCCCAAAGTGCTGGGATTACAGGATGAACCCCCGCACCCAGCCTGCATTTTCTTAAGGACTAATGATGTTGAACATCTTTTCATGTGCTTATTGGCCACTTACATCATTTTACACTCCCACTAGCAGTATATGAATATTCTAGTTGCTCCGCATCTTTACCAACATTTGGAGGTGGTGGTGCTGGTTGTTTCCTCACTAGTTTCTTAGGAGAAATCAACATTTGGTTTTGTTAGTCTTTGATTTTAGCCATCTTCTTGGGTTTGAAATGCTCTCATTGTGATGTTAATTTGCATTTCTTTGATGATAAAAGATGTGCACTTTTTGTGTTATGTACCTTTTGTGGAAGGTCTGTTTAATGAGCAACGGAATGATTTGTACATTTTAAAACACTTTTTTGGCTCATTTTTAATGGTTGCTCATCTTTTCATTGTTTTTTTTGTTTGTTTGTTTTTTTTGAGACGGAGTCTCACTGTCGACCAGGCTGGAGTGCAGTGGCGCGATCTCAGCTGCTGCAAGCTCCGCCTCCAGAGTTTGGGTCATTCTCCTGCCTCAGCCTCCCGAGTAGCTGGGACTACAGGTGCCCGCCACCACGCCTGGCTAATTTTTTGTATTTTTAGTAGAGACGGGGTTTCACCGTGTTAGCCAGGATGGTCTCGATCTCCTGACCTCGTGATCCACCCGCCTTGGCCTCCCAAAATGCTGGGATTACAAGCGTGAGCCACCACGCCCGGCCTTTTCATTGCTGATTTGTAGAAGTTTGTTGCACATTCTCAATACAGTCCGTTTTTAGACTTATATTCAATATAGTGTGTGTATATAGTGTGAATATCTTTTCCTCAGTCTGGGGGTTGTCTGATCTTTTTCTTAACAGTGTCTTTTGGCGAGCAGAATTAATTTTGATTAAGTCCAATTTATCAGTTTTTTTCTTTCATTGTTAGTACATTTTGAATACAGTCCAAGTAATCTTTAAGGTTGCAAAAGTATTTGCCTCTCTTGTCTTCTAGAAGCTTTATGATTCTGAGTTTTGCATTTCAGGGTGTATGAGACCACCAACTTCATTCTTTTTTCAAGAGTGAGACTCAACATTGGCCTTTAGCACAGTATAAGAACAGTTTTTAAATATATTATTTATTTTAAGGGAAATGAAAATTAAAACTACAAAAAATACATCAGATTGGCAAAAATTCAAAAGTTTGATACTACCATGGTGACTATGCTGAAGGAGAAGAGGCACTATCAAACCCTGCAGGTGAGAATGGAGACTGGCACAACCCTAGAAGGGAAGTTTGGCAATACTGACCACAATTACGAATGCATGTATCTTTGCACCAGCAATCTTGCTCTAGGAATTTATCTAGCATATCTACTCACACATATATATGCAAAATCACATGTGCACAAAGTTATGTGTTGTTTGAAATAGCAAAAGACTTTAATTACGGCACATCCATACAGTGGAATACAATGCAGCTTTAAAAAAACAGAATGAGGAAGCTCTCTATATAATGAAACAGAAAGATTTTGAAGATGTATTATTAAGTTTAAAAGACAACAAGAAGATGCAGAAAAGACTAGTTTACTATCATTAAAAAAAAAGGAGGCTGGGCATGGTGGCTCATGCCTGTAATCCCAGCACTTTGGGAGGCCAAGGCCTGGGCAACATAGTGAGACTCTTTCTCTACAACGAATAAAAATAAAAAAATAAAGAAAAATTAGCCAGGCATGGTGGTGCACACCTGTAGTCTCAGCTACTCTGGAGGCTGAGGTGGGAAGATTGTTTGAGCCTGGGAGGGTGAGGCTGCAGTGAGCCACGATCGTGCCGCTGCACTCCAGCCTGTCTCAAAAACCAAAAAAGAGCTATTATATTAGCTGTGGGCTAGTTAACAAAAAAGGTAAGGGGAGATCACTGTTTACTTATTTATATTTGTTTGTAATGCTTAGACCGGAAGAATACACAAAAAACTGATAAAAGTTGATTATCTGTGGAGGCAAGAACAAATTGATAAAGGCAGGTGTGGGATGAAGACTTTTCATTACATACCTGTATATATTTTTTGAGTTTTAAACCATATGAATATATGACATATTCAAAAAATTAAATAGTAAATTTTGCAATTTTTCCTAAGTATCTGATAATGATGATAATAGGAATAGCTACCACTACTGAACACTTAATATATATATATGGGCTGAGTACCTTATATACATTATCTCATTCAATCCTTACATCAACCTTATGGGGTAGATGCAACTAGCACCCTACTTTACAGATGAGGAAAAACAGGCTCTGAGGGTTAAGTAGCTAAGAAGTTGCAAAATATTATTCGCTCTCAATTTGTGTGCTTAACTGTTGTACCACACTGCACATCTATGTAACAGTTTTGGTACTGATATATGTATTGATTGATATAGCAGAAAAAAAGTAATTACCTGTTGCCCTTCTGTACCCTCAGCAGTAACCATAGCAACAGAGTGTGTTCCTGCTGAGGAGATGACTGCGTCATGGGCAGGGACTGTGATGGGCGTGCCATCCTGCGTTACCATTGTGATGGTGTTGCCAATGGCCTGCATGTCAGCTTGAGATATGTTGACCTGCAATACAGTGAATTTTACAAAGCAGTCAATGTTTCTTGTTATAGCTGACAATCTTACATAAGGACGGGGACTAATCCTTGTATAAGTTTGCCCTGTGAATGTAAATAAGCCTTTTAGAATAAAATAAACTCATTCAGTCATCAGAAAAATCAATACAATATTTCTTTTAACAATTCTTATATTTTTATTATTTTCTGATTATCATTATTTTTGGAGACAAGGCCTCGCTCTGTTGCCCAGGCTGGAGTGCAGTGATGCAATCATAAATCACTGCAGTCTAAAACTCCCGGGTTCAAGTGATCCTCTAGCCTCATCCTCTTAAGTAGCTGTGACTACAGCATGACCCATTGCTCTCAACTAATTATTTGTAATTTTTTTTTGTAGACATGGGGTCTCACCACATTGCCCAGGCTGGTCTCAGACTCCTGGCCTCAAGTGATCCTCCCACTTCAGCCTCCCAAAAGTGCTGGGATTACAGATGTGAGCCACCGTGCCGGGCAATACAGTGTTTCTTTTCTTTTTCTTTTCTTTTTTTTTTTTTTTTTTTTGAGACCGAGTCTCGCTCTGTTGCCCAGGCTGGAGTGCAGTGGCGCGATCTCTGCTTACTGCAAGTTCTGCCTCCCAGGTTCATGCCATTCTCCTGCCTCAGCCTCCCAAGTAGCTGGGACTACAGGCACCCGCCACCACGCCCAGCTAATTTTTTTTTTTTTTTTTTGTATTTTTAGTAGAGACGAGGTTTCACCGTGTTAGCCAAGCCTGTCTCGATCTCCTGACCTCGTGATCCGCCCACCTCGGCCTCCCGAAGTGCTGGGATTACAGGCATGAGCCACCATACCCGGCAATACAGTATTTCTTTTTAATGATAATCTTTTTTTTTTTTTTTTTTTTTGAGACGGAGTCTTGCTCTGTCGCCCAGGCTGGAGTGCAGTGGCACGATCTCGGCTCCGCCTCCCGGGTTCACGCCATTCTCCTGCCTCAGCCTCTCCGAGTAGCTGGGACTACAGGCGCCCGCCACCACGCCCGGCTAATTTTTTGTATTTTTAATAGAGACGGGGTTTCACCGTGGTCTCGATCTCCTGACCTCGTGATCCGCCCGCCTCGGCCTCCCAAAGTGCTGGGATTACAAGCGTGAGCCACCGCGCCCGGCCCCGGCAATACAGTATTTCTTAATTGCATTTCCTCCTCTCCATTCTTGTTGCTAATTTAGATCCTTATTTTTCTCCCATCTGAATTTCTACGAGAATCCAACTTCTCTCCAGGTATCCAGTCTAACCCTTCCCTAACCATCCTCTATGTTGACATCTTTCTAAAACAAAACAAAACGAAATCTTATTATGCTCTCTGCTGCTGAAATCCCCTGTGACTGCCCATCACCTATAGTTCAGACTTTTTTTTTTGAGAAGGAGTTTCACTCTTGTTGCCCAGACTGGAGCGCAATGGCATCATCTCGGCTCACCACAACCTCCGCTTCCTGGATTCAAGCAATTCTTCTGCCTCAGCCTCCCAAGTAGCTGGGATTACAGGCATGCACCACCACACCCGGCTAATTTTGTATTTTTAGTAGAGAGGGGGTTTCTCCATGTTGGTCAGGCTGGTCTCAAACTCCTGACCTCAGGTGATCCGCCTGCCTTGGCCTCTCAAAGTGCTGGGATTACAGGCATGAGCCATCGTACCCAGCCCAGACTTCTTACATAGCATTCGTGACCTTTCATGACCTGGCCTTTACCAACTTCCCCAGACTCATCTTCCACTACTTCTAAACTAGCAACTGACACTCCAGCCACAACTAGTCATTTGCAGTCCCAGAAAGTGCCATATTCTCTTGTATTTTTATGACTTTGCTCTTCCCTTCACTCTCTGGTGAGTTCATGAAAGTCCTTCAAGACCCAACTGAACACCCATTCTCTATCAGGATCTGCAAGATTACTTTAGGAAGAAAAATTTACTCTCTCCTACAGGGTGCCACAGCACTTTCTATATCCCTCAATTATATACCCCTCATTATGAAAAATTATTCATTCTAAAAGGGTCTCTCTCCTACTAGACTGTGATACCGCCCTTCCTGTGATTCCAACACTAAGTCCAGTGACCAAAATGTCTGGCATGGGGCAGGTGCTCAATAAATGTCTATCATTTGACTGATTAAAGGAATGGAATGGAAATCTAACTCCTGAAGGAAATGAAAAGGTTAAGTGTGGAGAAAGTACAACATTGGGATGGGAAAGATCGTTGTTTTGGAATATATGAAGAAGGATAAGACTTATTCTGTATGGTTGGAGAGGAGCCATGAGTGGATGATACAGGGGTGGGTTCTGGTCTGATAAATACTAGAATTATGGTGGCTCATGCCTGAAATCCCAGTGCTCTGGGAGGCTGACGCAGGAGGATCACCTGAGGCCAGGAGTTCAAGACCAGCCTGGATAACACAGTGAGATCTCACCTCTGAAAAAAACATGTTTTTTTAATTAGCCAGGTGTGGTGGTACACGCCTGTAGTCCTTTGAGCTATGATTGTGCCACTGCACTTTGGCCTGGGCAACAGAGTGGGACCGTCTCTAAAACCACACAAACAAACACTAGAATTATCCAACAATGGAACAGATTGCCTCTTTTAAAAATGTATTTATTTATTTATTTTGAGACGGAGTCTCACTCTATTGTCCAAGCTGGAGTATAGTGGCACAATGTTGTCTTACCCCGCCTCCTAGGTGCAAGTGATCCTCCCGCCTCAGCCTACCTAGTAGGTGGAACTACAGAGGAGAGCGCCACCACACCGGCTAATTTTTGTATTTTTAGTAGAGACGGGGTTTCACCACGTTGGCCAGGCTGGTCTCAAACTCCTGATCTCAAGTGATCCACCCTCTCTGGCCTCTCAAAGTGCTGTGATTATAGGTGTGAGCCACTGCGCCTGGACCCAGATTGCCTAAGACAGAAATTGCCTAATCACTGGGGGTTTCTCAGTAGTGGCTATTTCAGATCTGCTATAGTGGGAATTTTTCCTGTATAGGGAAGAGGGAGGTTATATAAAACAACCTCAAGAGGACCTCTGTATGTGATGATCTAATTCAAGAAAAAGTGTTAAGGCTGATGCAGAATTAAAACTTGGTTAATAATCTTGCACACCAGTCAGAGGACAAAGAGTATAGTGTGAAATTAGTGACATCAAAGTGAGGAAGGAGATAAATGAGAAGGTGTAAGAGCTTTATACTTTCTAATCCTGAGTATCAAATCAGGGCAGATTAATCATCAAACTCTGAGATGGGTAAGGAGAGCATTCTCCATGAAAGAGGCAGACACAGAAGGGTAAAGAAGCACATTGTGCATATTTCCACCAGGTATTAAGACAGCCTTTGCTAGAGCTTAAAAATGGAATCAAGGTGGAATTATTTTAGGCTAGTGATATCTAGAAAATAATAACAAGTTTGGCTATCAGAGAACAACCATTACACTGTGCTTTTCCTGGGGGAAATCAAGATACCTATTCTATCAACTCTGTGAGGCTAGTTGAGTGAACTCCTGATCTCTTAATGGTGCCATCATATGCTGATCACCTCAGCCAAATCTCTGTTTTCTCAATCTCACCTCCTGGATCTAATTAGCCACCAAATCCTATCCCTTTTCTGAGCTGTGTTTCACATGGATCCAGTACTTTTGAAGCCCTCAGCCTCTCTTGTGGCTGACCCTTATCATCTCACCTTTGAGCTACACCAAGAATACCATTTGGATTCTATAGTCACAAACCTTCTCTCTCTCCTAATCTCTCTGCAAGTAGTCTCTGTAAGCAGACTACTGAAAAACCTCAGGGTTTCCTAACTTTGTGCCTTGATATTTCAAAGCTTTCCTCAGTGGGGACCCAGCCTGCCTTTCAATCCCAGGTTCACAGAAAGATTTAATTTGTTTGGCTTTTGGTGGATACTTACATGCTGAGTCCCATCTTGGGATATGAGTGTAACTTGTTGACTCAGCCCAGATTGGGTTACTGTGGCAACTTGTGTAGAAACAACGTCGTCCCCTTCTACACCTGTAACATAGGTAATCTGGGACCCTTTAAGAACATCTTCACCTTGACCTGTTTAAAACAAATGAATCATTTATTTGACCAACCAACCAATTTGTTTAGAAAATAGGACATTTTAAATATTAAAGAGAAAATTACATAAATTAAAATGTACATGCATTATATTCTAAGTCACGAAAATGGCTTCCAGGACCTCCTTCCAATTCCTCCACCTCCACTTTTGCAAAGGCAAACCACATCAAAGCAGACCAAACAAAAAATCTTTCTACATCGAATTTAAGTGTTCTGATTTTTAGGGACCTGTTTTATTCTCTTAGTTGGAGTAATTACTTGATACTGTATGTGTATTAGGGGCAGAGAGGGGAGGAACTGGACAGGAAGAGTAGCAAATAACCCTTCAAATATAGCCAAGTATACACTAAATTCTCGCATTCACTTAAGAAGCTGTTAAAGGCCAGGCACAGTGGCTCACACCTGTAATCCTGGCACTTTGGGAAGCCAAGGCGGGCAGATCACCTGAGGTTGGGAGTTCGAGACCAGTCTGACCAACATGGAGAAACCATGTCTCTGTTAAAAATACAAAACCAAGGCCGGGTGCGGTGGCTCATGCCTGTAATCCCAGCACTTTGGGAGGCCAAGGCGGACGGATCATGAGGTCAGGAGATCGAGACCGTTCTGGCTAACATGGTGAAACCCCATTTCTACTAAAAATACAAAAAAAAAAAATAGCCGGGCGTGGTGGCAGGCGCCCGTAGTCCCAGCTACTCAGGAGGCTGAGGCAGGAGAATGGTGTGAACCTAGGAGGCGGAGCTTGCAGGGAGCCGAGATCGCACCACTGCACTCCAGCCTGGGTGACAGAACGAGACTCTGTCTCAAAAACAAAAACAAACAAACAAACAAACAAAAATACAAAATTAGCCAGGCCTGGTGGCACATGCCTGTAACAACAGCTACAAAGGCCGAGGCAGGAGAATCACTTGAACCCGGGAGGCAGAGGCTGTGGTGAGCCGAGATCGCACCATTGCACTCCAGCCTGGGCAACAAGGGCAAAACTCCATCTCAAAAAAAAAAAAAAAAAAAAAAAAGAAGCTGTTAAAAGTGGTTAAGACTATTTTCATTTTCATAAACATTAACCACAAAGCCAGAATGGTTTGTAAACACACCCACTGATCCTAAACTTGGTCTTTAGCACAACTGATTGATTGCAAACCATCAGTACACAATGACCTCACTGTGTAAAGACAATGTATGGCATATTATCTGAGGTATGGTTAATAATTTAGTGACATAAAAGGAACCTCCATCACTTCTTCATTTCATAAAGAACCAGCAAGTAAACAGCAATTTCAACAGTCCATTACTGTTATAATTGTCAACCAGGAAGATTCCTGGTCCCTCTCATCTTTCATCACTTTCTACCTCCCATGAAGTCAGAAAGAGAGCAAAAAACATGTTTCCCCCTCAAAGGACGTAATATGCTAATCTAAGAGTACTTCTCAAGTCAGTGGTTAATCCATGCACTCATATGGCTACAGTCATCAACGTGTAATTTCCACGACAGATATTACTTCATTCCTTTTTGTTCTGTTCCACAGCTATTTATATACTATTATTCCGACAGGTTACAAAACCCAGTGGATCATGTGAGAGAAAACGGAAATCCATCTCTATTCTTGGAAAAACAATCTTAGTTTTGTTTTTAAATAAAATGTATATTATTATATTATAGACTATTTTCTAGAATATAGGAACTTCCAGGCTGGGCGCGGTGGCTCACGCCTGTAATCCCAGCACTTTGGGAGGCCGAGGTGGGTGGATCACGAGGTCAGGAGATCGAGACCATCCTGGCTAACACGGTGAAACCCCATCTCTACTAAAAATACAAAAAATTAGCCAGGCGTGGTGGCGGGCACCTGTAGTCCCAGCTACTCGGGCGGCTGAGGCAGGAGAATGGAATGAACCAGGGAGGCGAAGTTTGCAGTGAGCCAAGATTGCGCCACTGCACTCCAGCCTGGGCAACAGAGCGAGACTCCATCTCAAAAATAAAAAAATAAAAAAAAATAGGAACTTCTGACAATCTGAAATATCAACATTTAAGGAAGAGACTTGAGGAAGCTTAGAAAAAGAGTCTTGCAGGCCGGGCGCGGTGGCTCACGCTTGTAATCCCGGCACTTTGGGAGGCCGAGGCGGGCGGATCATGAGGTCAGGAGATCGAGACCACGGTGAAACCTCGTCTCTACTAAAAATACAAAAAAATTTAGCCGGGCGTGGTGGCGGGCGCCTGTAGTCCCAGCTACTCGGAGAGGCTGAGGCAGGAGAATAGCGTGAACCCGGGAGGCAGAGCTTGCAGTGAGCAGAGATCGCGCCACTGCACTCCAGCCTGGGTGACAGAGCGAGACTCCGTCTCAAAAAAAAAAAAGAAAGAAAAAAAAAGAAAAAGAGTCTTGCAAACTTAAGTCTGATATCATTAAAGCCTGCTTTCTAACTGAAAAGACTCAGCAGTTGTTGTAGGATCTTCTTATTTACTTCCTTTCTCTTAGCAATTGTCAAATATATGGTACATTATTATTAACTGTAGTCACACGCTGTGCAGACCTCCGGAACTTATTCCTCCTAACTGAAACTGTACTCTTTGACCAGTATCTCCCCAATTGATGTTAATATTTAACCATGCACACTTACAGTGTTTTGGCTAGAAAATAATCACCATGAAGACTAATGGAATTGCTATTATCCTACCACCACCTAACAAATACCTGAAAAGACAAATCAGGACTACAAGGAATCATCTGAGCAGATGACCTGTTCTTTCCCTTATTCTCCAACAAACTTTTTCCACCTCAATGTTTTTCAATGCTTCAATATAAGTTGTTAAAAATGAGAAAAGATGCCTTCTCTTAATTTTCAAATTTACTTCATTTAGGAGGTACTCAATGAAACTGTAAGACAACTTGCTTTGTGTTTTAGAAAAACCTACTTCCTTTTACCTACTTACCTATGCTTATTTACCTGAAATAATTCAATGTAATTCTCTAAAATATTTTTCCAAGGGTTTACTGAAACACATAATTTTGTCTCTTACAATAACATACTTAATAGCACCTGAATCAATTAAGAGTTATTTGGGAGTACTTCTCTACTGTTACGATTAAGACCAACATCCTTAATGGACCCAAACAGTCTGGCTGCCCCTGCCTCGCTCTCCAGCCTTGTTTCATGCCACCTTCCCAGGCAGAACTGCCCTACTAGCCAGGCTTCATTATCTCCAGTTTACTTTGGTCTCTCCAACCTCCTGGCTTTCTGCATGTGCCGTTCTCTCTATTTGGAACATTCTCTTGCCTTTGCTTCCTGCTTCGCATCCCAGCAACCTCTGCTTCTTCATCCGGTTAACCCCTATTCAACCTCTGGATCTCTCCAAAAATCCCTTCCCTTGACCTCCCAGACTAACATTCCCTTCTATACATCCCAGAGCACCACATACTTTTCTTCAATAGCACTTACTGCAGCTGTAAATTATGTTTGTGTGATTATACGAATGACACATTATGATTTCGGAAAATGCTATGAATCATAAATTATGTTCATAACTGTTGATTCTCAAACTCAGAAACAAAATATAGTAGACAAAACTCTCACCTGGGGGCGGCTCAAAGAAGGCTTCCTGCTCCTCCTCGATGGGCTCAGTGTCGTTGTGGGCTGTCCGTTTGTGCATGGCCAGCGTGGAGATCTGCTTGTATGTCTTCCCACAGTGGTTACAGTTGTAAGGTTTGGAATGAGTGTGGACAACATGATGTTTGTACAAACTGGAATATTCTGTAAACCTTTTGTCACACCCAGGAACTGTACAAACATATGGCTTTTCCCCTAAAGAGCAATACCAAAAAAAAGTTCAACTTTTACATATGTAGGCATAATCATTCCATACTTCCCCCCCAGGGGGTAAAATACCTCTAAAAATAAAGAATTGCCAAATCCCTCCTCATCCCACCATGAGGCAGCACACAAGAAAAGATTCCCTAACTATGGTTTTGACTTGACTCAAAAGGTAGTATGCATCCTTAGTGCTGTCTCCATGCATCAACACTAGGTTCTCCTTAATCTCAAAGAATGAGAAAAGGATGGAGATTTTGCCCAGTTTAACTCTAACTTTAATGAAACTGTAATTTATGGTTCCCCATAATTAGATAATCTAGATACTGTTGGTTATACTCTATTAATAATGACAATAATAAATGCTATTATTGTAACTTATGCAGCTTCCTAAGAATTTTATAAAGATACTAAAAAAGTATTTTCTTTAGAAGTCTATTAAACCTAGTTAGATATATCAATACATCTAAAAGGACAAACATGTTTCATTTAACTTAACCTGACTTCTTGCATCCAATCAAAAGCTACTGAGTATTCACTAATAGCAAGCAGGCAATACATAGGGAAGTAAATAATTTTTGTCCCATGAAACAGCTTGAGAACATTATAGGTAGTATATATATTTTTAGAACTTTTTATTACAGAAAATTTCAAATATACACAAAAGTACAGAGAAATAGTACCCTATGTACCAATCATCCAGCTTCAACTATCGATTCATGACCAATATTGTTTCTTATATTTACTACCCATTTCCCCCTTCTTCCTGACCAGGATTATTCTGAAACAGTTGCAGGTAACATTCTTTTTCTTTCAGACTGTATACCTAAAAGATGGGTCCCAGTTTAAAAAATATGTAAACAAAATTAATAATAATTACTTAACATCACAAAATATCTAGACAGTGCTAACATGTGGTGGTGTAGGGACCTAAAACTGAAAGCAAACTGGAACAAATTAACCTAATTGTTTAAATGAATACTTTTAACTACACTGAAGGGGTTGGGGTGGGGGAACAAATAAATTAATTAAAGTAGCTCATTTACACAGTATTCGACTTATGCCCTCAGTCTTGGGCTCAGTGGTGAGAGAGGGAAAAAACTGCAAACAAATATTCAGCTCATTTGTAGTAGGCTTGTTTACTGTAGTGGTATGGGTGAAGGGATTCTGAAACTATTTTAGATGGAATAAAAGACTGAGCAAATCAGTAAATATTTCAAATACTGCTGTAAGTAAGGGCTCCAGCTGTGGAAAAAGGCGAATACAAATATGGAATGGGGGAAGAAAAAAAAAAAAAGAACCCTGGGGTGAAATGGAATTGGAGGTATTGGTGTGAACTCAAATTTTTAAAATGTACATATGAAAGTGTGTATACATATGCATGTCCTGGTTTATTCTCATTCGACACATTCCTTGGGTAACTGCACCTTTCCCAGTGGTTCTAAACACAGTAAACTCACCCAAAAATAAGATATCACGCTAATGTACCGTAACAGAAGTCTTACACATAAAGTAATTGGCGATTGCTTCCTGTCCTCTGCCCAGTTCCCATTCTCAAAGCAGGCAGGTTAATGTTATTATTTTGGTGGATGGTTGCTGAGATGTGGTGAGGGCAAGAGAAAGGGCTGCCAATTTCAACTTGGAAAAATCAGCCCAATTGATATTTAGGCTAGAGCAGAAACTGCCACTAGGTGGCACCAAACCACAGCCAAGAGGCGAATGGATTTGGATTGAGCTTTTGAGCTCCCTTACTGGCTAGTTACATAGCCTCACGAGCCTTGCAAAGAAAAAAAAAAAAGACTGCATTTCACAGGTCTGAATCTTTACTCTACTAGATATTGTGACCAGTTGTTGTAGCAGTTACCTGATCATTAGCCAATCTTTTCTTCCAGCCCAGACCTACCTCTTAGGTCAGACCAACATTTAAAACTGCATACTCTACTTCAATTATTCTCAGTCTACTAAAGGACCTGGGGAGCTTTTAATACACACTGATGCCTGGGCCTCACCCTAGTACAATTATGTCAGAATCTTTGCAGACAGCATCTGGGCAATCAGTCTATTTTAAAGAGATACATTCAATATGCAGCCTCATTTGAGAGCACTGCTCTACCTAAATGTTCCAAAGACATCAGTATGGCCAAACTTAATGTAGGCATCTCTCTTATTGAATGCTAATTTGCCCATAAAATGTGTTGAATGGCTAGCTTTCAGATAATTAGTCTGTATTCCATTGCTTTTTTCTTTTCTTTTTGAGACGGAGTCTCGCTCTGTCACCCAGGCTGGAGTGCAACGGTGTGATCTCGACTCACTGCAACCTCCACCTCCCGGATTCAAGTGATTATCCTGCCTCAGCCTCCTGAGTAGCTAGGATTACAGGCAGCTGCCACCACACCCAGCTAACTTTTGTATTTTTTGGTAGAGAAGTGGTTTCGCCATGTTGGCCAGGCTGGTTTTGAACTCCTGACCTCAAGTGATCCACCCACCTTGGCCTCCCAAAGTGCTGGGATTACAGGCATGAGCTACCGCACCAAGCTCTATCTATATTCCATTAATTTAAATGGGAAAAACAATGTTTTCCCAGCCCATCCAAAAAGCCCCAGCCATTTTCTCCAAATATTACAAAAAGGCACTTAAGCACATATATTTTAATAAGAAGCACTTAAAAGATGAATTACCTTTTCCTTTTTTTTTTTTTTGTGATACAGAGTCTCTTTCTGTCACCCAGGATGGAGTGCAGTGGCATGATCCTGACTCACTACAACCTCCACCTCCCAGGTTCAAGCAACAATCCTGCCTCAGTCTCCCGAGCAGCTGGGACTACAGGTGCCCACCACCAGGCCTAATTTTTGTATTTTTTGGTAGAGACAGGGTTTCACCATGTTGGCCAGGCTGGTCACGAAACCCTGACCTCAAGTGATCTGCTCGCCTTGACCTCCCAAAGTGCTGGGATTACAGGTGTGAGCCACCACACCCAGCCATAATTATTTAACAGTAAGTGAACTCATTCGTAGGTACATGTTTATGTACAGCACACAAAAATTGCGTATCAGGGCTGGGCGTGGTGGCTCACGCCTATAATCCCAGCACTTTGGGAGGCCGAGGCGGGTGGATCACCTGAGGTCAGGAGTTTGAGATCAGCTGGGCCTACATGGTGAAACCCTGTCTCTACTAAAAATACAAAAATTAGCTGGGCGTGGTGACATGCGCCTGTAATCCCAGCTACTCGGGAGGCTGAGGCAGGAGAATCATTTGAACCCATGAGGCAGAGGTTGCAGTGAGCTGAGGTCACGACACTGCACTCCAGCCTGAACGACAGAGCAAGACTCCATCTCAAAAAAAAGTCTTTGGGCCAGGCATGGTGGCTCACGCCTGTAATCCTAGTACTTTGGGAGGCCAAGGTGGGTGGATCACAACATCAGGAGATGGAGACCATCCTGGCCAACATGGTGAAACCCCATCTCTACTAAAAATACAAAAATTAGCTGGGCGTGGTGGTATGCGCCTGTAGTCCCAGCTACTCGGGAGGCTGAGGCAGGAGAATCACTTGAACTCAGGAGGTGGAGGTTGTAGTGAGCCTAGATCGTGCCATTGCACTCCAGCCTGGGTGACAGGGCGTGACTCCATCTTAAAAAAAAAAAAAAAAGAAAAAAAGAAAAAAAGTCTTTTAATTTTGAATTAACACAAGTTTACTCTTAATACCAGTAATAAAACAATATATTAAAAATTTTCTCATAAAACTAATGCATATCCTGCCTTACTCTTACATTTGCCTTTCCATTCTCACCCACCAAAAATACATCCACAAAATGGAGCATTAAAATTAAAAGCTTCTATACTGCAAATAATATCATCAAGAGAATAAAAAACCAGCCACAGAATGGAAGAAAATATCTGTAACTCATATATCTAATAAGAGACTTGGATCCAGAATTAAAGTTATACAACTCAGTAATAAAGACACAACCCAATTTTAAAAATGGGCAAAGGATTTGAATAGACATTTCTCCAAAGAAGATATACACATGGCTAATAAATACATAAAAAGATGCTTTGGCCAGGTGCGGTGGCTCACACCTGTAATCCCAGCACTTTGGGAGGCTGAGGCGGAAGGATCACAAGGTCAGGAGTTTGAGATTAGCCTAGCCAACATGGTGAAACCCTATCTCTATTAAAAATACAAAAATTAGCTGGGTGTGGTGGCAGGTGTCTGTAATCCCAGCTACTTGTGGGGGCTGAGGCAGAAGAATTGCTTGAACCTGGGAGGCGGAGGTTGCAGTAGGCCGAGATTGCGCCACTGCACTACAGCCTGAGTTAACACAGCAAGACTCTGTCTCAAAAAAAAAAAAAAAAAAAAAAAAAAAAGGCCAGGCATGGTGGCTCATGCCTGTGATCCCACCACTTTAGGAGGCCGAGGCAGGTGAATCACCTGAGGTCAGAAGTTTGAGACCGGTCTGGCCAACATGGTGAAACCTTGTCTCTACTAAAAATACAAAATTTAGCTGGGCATGGTGGCGCACACCTGTAGTCCCAGCTACTCAGGAGGCTGAGACAGGATCAATCAATTGCTTGAACCTGGCAGGCGGAGGCTGCAGTGAGCCGAGATCACACCACTACACTCCAGCCTGGGCGAGACAGAGCGCAACTCCATCTCAAAAAAAAAAAAAAGCTTCACATGATTAGCCATCAGAAAAATGCAAATCAAAAGTCAGAATGAGATACCAATTCACACCTACTAAGATGGCTATAATAAAAAAAGACAGATAACAACAACAGTTAGCTGGGATGTGGAGAAACTGGAACCCTCATCCATTGCTGATAAGACTGTAAAATGGTGCAGCCACTTGGGAGAACAGTTTGGAAGTTCCTAAAATGTTAAGCATGGAGTTACCATACGACCCAGGAAGTCCACTCCTAAGTACACATCCAAGAGAAATGAAAACATGTCCACATAAAAACTTGTACACGAATGCTCATTGCATATAAGGGATACATGACATATGTAATCTATTATTATTCTTAATAGCCAGAAAGTGAAAACAACTGGTGAATAAACAAAATGTAGTACATCCATATAATGAAATACTATTCAGTTACTGAAAAATGAAAGAATTTAAAAGATACTACAACATGGCTGAACTTCAAAAACATTATAGGTGACTCATGTCTGTAATCCCAGCACTTCGGGAGGCCGAGGCAGGTGGATCACAAGGTCAGGAGCTCGAGACCATCCTGGCTAACATAGTGAAACCCCGTCTCTACTAAAAAATACAAAAAATTAGCCAGGCATGGTGGCGGGCGCCTGTAGTCCCAGCTACTTGGGAGGCTGAGGCAAGAGAATGGTGTGAACCCAGGAGGCGGAGCTTGCAGTGAGCCGAGATCATGCCACTGCACTCCATTATGCAAAGAGAACGAAGTCAGACAAAAACCCCCCACATATTGCATGATTTCATTTATATGAAAATATCCAGAATGGGCAAACTCATAGGAGGGAAAGTAGATTCGTGATTGCTTACAGCTGGGGGGTGGGGTGGGGAAAGGACTGCTTCTGAGTATGGAATTTCTTTTAGGGGAAATGAAAATATTCTAAAATTGATGATGGTTGCACAACCTTGTGAATATACTAAAAAACACTGAAACACATACTTTTTTTTTTTTTTTTTGAGACAGAGTCTCGCTCTGGCTCAGACTGGAGTGCAGTGGCACGATCTCAGCCCACTGCAAGCTCTGCCTCCCGGGTTCATGCTGTTCTCCTGCCTCAGCCTCTGGAGTAGCTGGGACTATAGGCACCCGCCACCACGCCCAGCTAATTTTTTGTATTTTTAGTAGACATGGGGTTTCACCATGTTAGCCAAGGATGGTCTCGATATCCTGACCTTGTGATCCGCTTGCCTCGGCCTCCCAAAATGCTGGGATTACAGGCGTGAGCCACCGCACCCAGCCCATATACTTTAAATGGATGAATTGTATAGTATGTGAATTATATTTCAATAAAGCAGTTTACCGAAAAAAAAAAAAAGAATATGGCCGGGCGCGGTGGCTCACACCTGGATTCCCAGCACTTTGGGAGGCCGAGGCGGGCAGATCACCTGAGGTCGGGAGTTTGAGACTAGCCTGACCAACATGGAGAAACCCCGTCTCTACTAAAAATACAAAATTAACCAGGCATGGTGGCACATGCCTGTAATTCCAGCTACTAGGGAGGCTGAGGCAGGAGAATCGCTTGAACCTGGGAGGCGGAGGTTGCAGTGAGCCAAGATCGCACCATTGCACTCCAGCCTGGGCAACAAGAGCGAAACTCCTTCTCAAAAAAAAAAAAAAAAAAAAAAGAATATATCCATAGACCACCCCTCCCCCTCACAAGCTTCACAAAGTCCAGTTTAAGAAGTACCTTAACTATGACAGCACAACACACAAGGCCTTTGGCTACCTCTCAGAACTCACCTTGTACAAATCTTCTACATGTACTTAATGCTCCTGTCATATGGAACCACTGAGTATCATGCTTTTTCATACCTTTGTGCCTTTCACCATGGCATTTCCCCTGCCAGGAATACCCTTCTCTCTCATGTGGCAAACTTCAGGATTGAGTCTGTATGCCGAATTTCCCTCAGAAAGCCTTCTCAAAATGCTTCTCCCATTCCTGCAGAAGTGACTGCTCCCCTCTCTGCTCCCACAGCATCTTATCCATATAACGGAGACACTGCAGCAACTGTATGTCTACTATCTCTTCCCAAGTAGCCTGCCCTTGACAATGTCTTATCTCTCTTTCTATGTTTGATGCCTGGCAGGAGATAATAACTGTTGAATAAATGAATGTATGACTGTTAAGGTGAAACTTTTTCAAGTTGCTTAATCTCTTCCCACCATGCCAAGTGATAGAAAGGAGGGAAGAGATTAGTTGGAAACGGTTTCTGGAAAAGGCAGGAGTTAAACTGAGCCTTGAAAGATAAAAGACCAAAAGATCAGAGACTGTTACCTGTGTGTATCCTCACATGGTTTTTATAATTTGTTGCACTGGCAAATGCCCTCCCACATCCTGGCTCTGTGCAGTAATAAGGTCTTTCTCCTGTGTGTGTCCTAACGTGCACTTTTCTGATATTTGATGTTGTAAAGGACCGACCGCAGCCTTCGAAGGGACACTTAAAGGGCCTTTCTCCTGCAAATATAAAGGGTAATACATTAAATGGTGCAAAAACATATAGAAGATTGAAATGTCTTATCCTTCAATCCTGCCTAGGATTATGCTCAAGACTCTAGCCTTCTTGTGCTGAGCTTCCCTTTCAGGCATTTTTCTGGGGCATTGGGGAAACAGCATCTTCCACTCCAAACTTAAATTTACATAAGAAACTGGGAATGGTATTCAAAACTAATCACTGATTACATAGCTCTCCAGGATGGAATCATCCAGGTAGGCAAAAAATGAGCTGAGAAAAGCAGAGAGAAAAACATAAGAAATATAAAAGAAAAGTACAGTCAGGAACGTGAATTAAATTACAACAAACCCAGAATTCCCTAAAAGCTTGTATCCTACTTGATTTATTCTACAATATCTTGCAGGAAAATAATTTTTGCTCTTTAAAAATACGGTGTTTTGACCAGCCTGGCCAACATGGTGAAACCCTGTCTCTATTAAAAATGCAAAAAATTAGCTGGGCGTGGTGCCGGGCGCCTGTAATCCCAGCTACTCGAGAGGCTGAGGCGGGAGAATCACTTGAACTCAAGAGGTGGAGGTTGCAGTGAGCCGAGATTGCACCATTGCACTCCACCCTCGGTGACAGAGCGAGACTCCATCTCAAGAGAAAAAAAAAAATGGTGTTTTAACTAATGTTCAACAAAATAATGCCTAATATTAACTGTGTCAGGAAATAGTAGGTGTTCAATACATACTTGTGTTATTGAACCAAAAAAAAAGAAAATCTAGTGCCTAGCACATATGTCAAAAATACCTGCTGGACATACTACTACTACCCTCATAATCTAAGCTTATAAAAAGTCTGGCCAGGCACAGTAGCACATGCCTGTAATCCCAGCACTTTGAGAGGCTAAGGCAGGCAGATCACTTGAGCTCAGGAGTTCAAGACCAGCCTGGGCAACATGGCGAAACCCCATCTCTACAAAAAAAAAATACAAAAAATTAGCTGGGTGTGATGGTGCACACTGGTAAGTCCCAGCTAAGCTACTCAGGAGGGTGAGATGGGGGGATCACATGAGCACGAGAAGTCAAGGCTGTAGTGAGCTGTGACTGTGCCACTGCACACCAGCCTGGGCACTGAAGTGAGACACTGTCTCAAAAAAAAAAAAATATGCTTTACCAATTATGTTTCTTTCCTTCATATTTGCTTTATACAATCTTAGAATAAGAAAGGCCTTTAAACTGTCAAGCAAGAAGTAGCCTTTGCTTTTGATTCCCATGTACCCTTTTCTAGGATGAGCTCAAATTAGGCAAACAACTTCTGGGGAAGGGGAAAAAAAATCTCTCTTTATGTAGACAGATACAGATATTTATCTATATATACTAAGTTTGTTAAATTTTTTAAGAGACAAATCTCACTATGTTGCTCAGGCTGGAATGCAGTGGCTCTTCACAGGCACGATGGTTGCACACTGCAGCCTCAAACTCCTGCCCTCAAGCAATCCTCACACCTCAGCCTACCGGGTAGCTGGGACCACAGGCACATGCCACCACACCTGGCTAGTTTGTTGTTTTTCTTTTGGTCAAATGAAATTATGATTTCCTATCGGTGGAAACCATTCCAAAAGATTTCTCCCCTTAAGTATAAAATCATTTTAAAAGGAGCAGGAATCTTTGATCCTATCTTTAGTAAGTTTTATTCATTACGTCAGCCTAAGGAAAACAAAGAGTTTATCTTGGGCAAGTCTTTTCTCTTGGATCTAGATGACCTCTAAAGTCTTCCCAGCTCTGACATGCTATGATAGGGAATCAACTGTTCTAGGATAATTTTCACTGTATTACTACTCTGATTCTGTAACATCCTGCTTTGTTTTTGCACTGTAATCTTCTGTATTTGTTACAGAAGCCCCTATGCCCCTTACTCGATCCCACACTATACCAATGAAAATATCATGATTTTAAAACTGTTATATGAACATGTGGTTTGACAAATGAATACTATGGAATAAATCACAAGTCTGATGCTTTTAATCAATATTTATAAAACTAGATTATTGGTTTGATATAGCTTTTATATAACAAGTTGGTTTTATTTCCAAATTCAAGTAGAATTTATGGGAGCTTGGAAATACACGCCTCTGATACAATAAATAAAAAGTGCATGAATGAGATGGAAGTAGAGACCTACAGCTCTGTTCCTCAGTGTTGTAAAGTAAAGCCAATTTGGGGTCATAGTTGAGCTGCAGGTTAAACATTAATAGCTGCAAGAATCCTACATGGAAATTAGCTAAACTATTTCAGATATTTCCATACATGGGGACACAGTTATCACACCATGTTTAAAACATCTATACTAAAATCCCAAACTAAATTATCTTAATGCTGTGTTATTTAGTCAACAGCTTATAATAGCATCTCTTATCAACAGCTGCTGAACTTTTTTTTTAGCTCTAATCCAAAGCAAATATTTACCTTATTAACACCAACTCCACAAGTAATTAAATATAAGGAGGAGAGGAGATGGTCGGGGAGATAAGAATAAAGTACTATTTAGGAAAAGAAGATAAAATTTAAAGAGAAGGAGAAATGATCACAAAAAGTAGTGAGTCTTTCTTTCTGTGGGGCTGTTAGGGTTCAGACACTTTCTTTAGCAGCTACTTAATGCAGGAGAAACAAGTGAGTGCCTTAGGTTCTGTCTCAGCACGGCTACTAATAAGATGTGGAATCCTAGCTAAATAAACTTGTTGCCCAGACAACTAAAACCTGAGAGAGCTCGTGGTCTAGGGCCACTGTTAATCTTTTCTGGGACATGGACCCTTCTGAGAATCTAACAGAGCTATGGGCCCTCACCCTGAAAAGCAGCAGACATGCACAAACAGCAAGTCATATGGAATTTCAGGGTTTTAAGAGAAGTCTTTGATATTGACTTCCTGAAACTCTTCCAGAGGCTCTTTCCTCAAGTCCCATCCCTGCAGATTAAGAATTCTTGGCCTAGGCTGGGCGTGGTGGCTCACGCCTGTAATCCCAGCACTTTGGGAAGCCAAGGTGGGTGGATCACGAGGTCAGGAGATTGAGACCATCCTGGCTAACACAGTGAAACTCCGTCTCTACTAAAAATACAAAAAATTAGCCGGGCGTGGTGGCGGGCACCTGTAGTCCCAGCTACTCGGGAGGCTGAGGCAGGAGAATGGCGTGAACCCAGGAGGCGGAGCTTGCGGTGAGCCAAGATTGCACCACTGCACTCCAGCCTGGGTGACAGAGAGAGACTGTCTCAAAAAAAAAAAGAATTCGGGCCGGGCGCGGTGGCTTACGCCTGTAATCCCAGCACTTTGGGAGGCAGAGGCGGGCGGATCACGAGGTCAGGAGATCGAGACCATCCTGGCTAACACAGTGAAACTCCGTCTCTACTAAAAATACAAAAAATTAGCCGGGTGAGGTGGCGGGCACCTGTAGTCCCAGCTACTCGGGAGGCTGAGGCAGGAGAACGGCGTGAACCCCGGGGGGCGGAGCCTGCAGTGAGCCGAGATTGTGCCACTGCACTCCAGCCTGGGCGACAGTGAGACTCTGTCTCAAAAAAAAAAAAAAAAAAAAAACTCAAAAAAAAAAAAAAAAAAAAGAATTCGACACTCTGTTTCCACTAGTACCTGTATGAGTTCTGATGTGTTTCTGTAGATCTCCTGAAGTTTTGAAAGATTTAGTACAATTATCTTCTGAACACCGATATGGCTTTTCTCCTGTATGAGTTCTGACATGACTTTTTAATCCATAACCTTTAAGAAAAAAATCAAAAGAAATTTAATTACACAATACTCCTCTAAACATGCACACTGAGATTAAGCTACTGAAAAATATAGTCAATACCAAGTATAAAATATTTGGCAAATACACAGAATAACTATTTAAAATGTACAAAAGGGCCGGGCACGGTGGCTCACGCCTGCACCCCCAGCACTTTGGGAGGCCAAGGCGGGCGGATCACCTGAAGTCAGGAGTTCGAGCCCAGCCTGGCCAACATGGTGAAACCCCGTCTCTACTAAAAATACAAAAAATTATCCAGGTGTGGTGGTGCACGCCTGTAGTCCCAGCTACTCAGGAGGCTGAGACAGGAGAATCGCTTGAACTCAGAAGCGGAGGTTGCAGGGAGCCGAGATCACGCCACTGCACTCCAGGCTGGGCGACAGAGTGAGATTCCGTCTCAAAAACAAACAAAAAAATGTACAAAAGTATCATAGCTCAGGACTGCCATGCTGAAAATTCAATAGTTTCATTTCTGTCTAAAAGAGGTTGTGTGTTTCTTTTCTAAAGTGCCTCAGTTTTATCAGCTGTTCTCATACCCCAAAAGCTCAAAGTGGAATCAAGACATGGAATGAAGAATGGAAGTCAGCAGGCCTGGTGCCAGTCCCAGCCCTGCTGGATGCAAAGGCCTCATCCCATTGCTAAGGCCTGTCCTGATGTTACAGTCTATGACAGCCTTTAAAGCTTGGCTTTTATTTTCGCGCTAAAATAAACAGAATGTGGAGGAGTGAAAAGTATCAAACACAGCAGGCAGGCCAGGTGCAGTGGCTCACGCCTGTAATCCCAGCACTTTGGGAGGCTGAGGCGGACGGATTACTTGAGACCAGGAGTTTGAGACCAGCCTGGCCAACATAGCGAAACCTCATCTCTACTAAAAATACAAAATATGAGCCGGGCATGGTGGCGAACACCTGTAAACCCAGCTACTCGGGAGGCTGAGGCACTAGAATTGCTTGAACCTGGGAGGTGGAGGTTGCAGTGAGCTGAGATCCTGCCACTGGACCCAAACCTGAGTGATAGAGTGAAACTGTCTCAAAAAAAAAAAAAAAAAAAGAAAGAAAAAAAAGAAAAAGAAAACACAGCAGGCAGAGACAGGTCAGTGGAGAAAAGAACAGAGAGGGGTCTAGAGCAAGCAGGATGAAAGGCAGTTATGAGAGAGACTGAAAAACTAATCATGTGCTTCTGCAGATTCAGACACAGCCAAGGGGTCAGTTCCTTCCACTAGCCTGTCTCTACCTGACCCCTAATTGGAACCAAGAAAAAAACAAAATTCATACTTTTACCTGTTGCAAATGCCTTCCCACAGCCTGCATGCTCACACTGATAAGGCCGATCTCCTGTGTGTGACCTCTCATGGACCTGTGATTAAAATGCAGGCATGATTCTATTTCCTTTTCGTATTCCTCAGGAAGATGGTTGCAACACAGACCTACTTCTTCCCACACTGCTAAATGATTTTGTTGTATGCTTTTTTCTTATAAAAAAGGTAACTTCACAAAAACGATAGCCCAATAGTTCTCAATACAGACCTAAATGTTAAATATTAAGAGGTAGTTACTGACATTTTAAGTAGGGAAAAGGAACGTTTGAGGTCTGAGCTTTCTTGAGTGGTCAAAGGTGTTTGCATGAAACATACACATGATGAGAAACTAGAAGCAGGGGGCTGGTAGAAACTACACAACGTAAGGTTAAGAGTGTGGAGGCTGCTGCTAGAGGGGCCTGGATCTGAGGCAAGGATCCACCACTGCCTAGTGGTGTGGCCATGGGCACTTGCCTTCTCTAAGCCTCAAAGGCCTCTCTGAAAAGTGGGGACACAATAGTATCTACCATAGAGGGTTGCCATGACAAATGAGTAACAATGACAATGGCTAACATTTACTGAACATTTACCACATCAGGCCACTCTTTTTAGTACTTTACGTGTATGGTATTAACTTATTTAATTTTTACAACCACTCTGAGAGGGAGATAACTCTTAGGATCCAATTTTATAGATGAGAAAATGAGGTACTAAGAGGTCAACTAACATGCCAAGGGTTACTGATAAATAGTGAAGATGGGCCCCAGGGCCACTACTCCAGATATGCTAAGTGCACACTTCGTGACACACTGAAAGTTCTTTAACAAATCTTAGCTATTATTGAGTCATGGTATGTTCTGTTATGTATAGCAGCAAGTGAAATAAAAATACTTAGCCCAAATATTTATTTATTTATTTATTTATTTATTTATTTATTTATTTATTTATTTATTTATTTATTTATTTTTGAGATGGAGTTTCGCTCTGTTTCCCAGGCTGGAGTGCAGTGGTGCAATCTTGGTTCACTACAACCTCCGCCTCCCGGGTTCAAGCAATTCTCCTGTCTCAGCCTCCCGAGCAGCTGGGATTACAGGCGCCTGCCACCACGCCCAGCTGATTTTGTATTTTTAGTAGACAGGGTTTCACCATGTTGGTCAAGCTGTTCTTGAACTCCTGACCTTAGGTGATCCACCCACCTCGGCCTCCCAAAGTACTGGGATTACAGGCGTGAGCCACCGCGCCCAGCCTTAGCCCAAATATTTAAAAGCCAAATTAACACCAACCTTTGCTAGATTTCAGTGAATTAACAGAGATGTGTGATTACACACATATCTCTCATATAATTATATGGATTTCATACTTGACAACATATATTCAAATATGTAGAGTATCTACCAAGTGCCAGGTAGTATCCTGGACATTAGGAATACAGAGATGAAAAAAGCACAGTCCAAGCCCTCAAAAAATTAACAGTCTCTAAAGTCTGCATAGGTTTTTACATGTCTGTGTATGAGTGTGACCAAGTGCCAGTATCTTGATAACTGGGAGAAAACAGTGGCATTTGAATTACACAAAAATATGATCTTCGTATTTAATATCCTAGGTATTCTCATAACTAGATAGAACATTTCTTTTATATATACCTTGAGATGATGAGCTGTTGTATATAATTTTCCACATCCATCATATTCACATCGAAATGCCTTCTCTCCACTCTGTTGAGATTTAGCAGTTACTCTTGTAGCATGTCCTTGTAAAACAATCTAAATAAAACAAATAGTATTACTTAAATTACTTAAGCCAGGCACAGAGGCTCATGCCAGTAATCTTAGCACATGGGGAGGCAGAGGTAGGCGGATCATTTGAGCCCAGGAGTTCAAGACCAGCCTGGGCAACATGGCAAAACCCTGTCTCTATACAAAAAAATACTACAAAGTTAGCCAGGTGTAGTGGTGCATCTGTGGTTCCCAGGTACTTGGGAAGCTGAGGTGGGAGGATCACCTGAGCCCGGGGAGGTCAAGGCTGCAGTGAGCTATGATTGCACCACCACACTCCAGCCTGGGTGACAGAGTGAGACCTGTCTCAATCAATCAATCAATAATACAGAAATAAAATAGATAAATTATGATTTTCAGAATTAAAAAGACAAAACTGTTATGTGGGTTTCCAATCTCAGGTCATCACTTTATTAGGACTCTTTCACCCTGAGTCGGTCAGGTTAATTCCATTGCATGGTTGAAGTCAGTGACTCTGAAAGTACAGTAGTCAAAAGGACAGTCACAGAAATACACAGCTGGAGCTCACAGATCTATTCCTACTCTAGAAAAACAACCTAAGTAGCATCTTCATTGGATGCAGGTATTCCTTGATATACTCAAGTGATCCGTCTACCTGCTTTTTTTTAGAACCTATGTCCTAAAAACAATGTCAAAAGTGTTTTCAATTTCAAAAGCAATGAGAAAGGGGGGAATTAGCTCATTTCAGTCACCTGTAGGAAACATTACAATCCATATGATACTACTCTGTACTTATATTCACTAGAAGATCATTTTTCTGGGATGTAATGACATAAAAATCCAAATACTGATTTTTAAAGGTTTTTTAAAATAGAAATTAAGGTACCATAAAAATTGAAGAACGACTTTCTACTCTGTGGGCCATGTGGTGACAGTGTTGCAACATCCTATCTCTGCAGACTGTCACACATGGCATATAATTCTGGGTAATGACCTACTACAATTACACACATCCCAGAATGGTAAAGGCAGAGAAAGGAGGAGTTACAGAGACTAGAATAATGGTGGGGGAATTGAGAAGTACCCTGCATTAGATGACAAGAATATAGAAAGACTTTGACTTTTCCTTGTAATATAAATCAACTAAAAAACAAGCAGCAGAGATCTCAGTGTAATTGTTAAATTACAAGCTATTTATTTTGTCATCCCCATATTGTGGTATGTTCATTAAATGTTGCAGACCATAATTTTCTGAACAAAGGTAGATCTGTTGATAATATATTTGTATCAAAGTATGCATAGGCCAGGTGCAGTGGCTCACACGTGTAATCCCAGAACTTTGTGAGGCCAAGGGTCACGAGGTCAAGCGATCGAGACCATCCTGGCTAACATGGTGAAACCCCATCTCTACTAAAAATACAAAAATTAGCTGGGCATGGTGGTGATTGTGCCTATAGTCCCAGCTACTAGGGAGGCTGAGGCAGGAGAATCACTTGAACCTGGGAGGTGGAGGTTACAGAGAGCCGAGATCATGCCACTGAACTCCAGCCTGGAGACAGAGCGAGAATCTGACTCAAAAAAAAAAAAAAAAGTACACATAATTCCCAGTGGGCAAAAGGAAGATGTTTATTATAGACTGAAAAGTGCCTATACAAAGAATAATACAATTCCACATCTTTCCTGCCTAGAAAATTCCATCTCCCTACTTCCATGAGGCTTGTTCTCATCATTCCAAACACAGATGATTCTTCACTTCCTCAGCAAACCTGTGATATTTAGCTTATATCACTGGTGTGAAACTTGAATCAACTGTCTTGTTGTGAGGCCGGGCGCGGTGGCTCACGCTTGTAATCCCAGCACTTTGGGAGGCCGAGGCGGGCGGATCACGAGGTCAGGAGATCGAGACCATGGTGAAACCCCGTCTCTACTAAAAATACAAAAAAAAATTAGCCAGGCGTGGTGGCGGGCGCCTGTAGTCCCAGCTACTCGGAGAGGCTGAGGCAGGAGAATGGCGTGAACCCAGGAGGCGGAGCTTGCAGTGAGCAGAGATTGCGCCACTGCACTCCAGCCTGGGTGACAGAGCGAGACTCCGTCTCAAAAAAAAAAAAAAAAAAAAAAAACAAACTGTCTTGTTGTAAAGACATTTATATTTCCTTTTCTTCCCTATTAGTCTATCAGCTACTTGAAGTCAAGAACTGTGTCTTATATGCCTTCATAACTCACAGTGCTAGGTTCACCCTGAAAATGTCACAAGATTTATAAAAGGATTCATACCACTAAAATATATGAACAGAATTACAAGAAATTTTTCTTTTCAGGGGTATTTTTAAAGTTCTAAAATTAAGATTGTGATAATTGTTCAATTTTTTGAATTTACTAAAAACCACTCAGTTGTACACTCTAAATGGGTAAATTTAAAGTCTGCAGGCTAGGCAGGGCGCGGTGGCTCACACTTGTAATCCCAGCACTTTGGGAGGCCGAGGCGGGCGGATCACGAGGTCAGGAGATCGAGACCACGGTGAAACCCCGTCTCTACTAAAAATACAAAAAATTAGCCGGGCGTGGTGGCGGGCGCCTGTAGTCCCAGCTACTCGGAGAGGCTGAGGCAGGAGAATGATTGTGAACCCGGGAGGCGGAGCTTGCAGTGAGCCGAGATCGCACCACTGCACTCCAGCCTGGGCGACAGAGCGAGACTCCGTCTCAAAAAAAAAAATAAAATAAAAAATAAAAAAAATAAAGTGTGCAGGCTGTGCCGGGCACAATGGGTGGATCACCTGAGGTCGAGTTTGAGACCAGCCTGACAAACACAGTGAAACTCCATCTCTACTAAAAATACAAAATTAGGGCTGGGTGCAGTGGCTCATGACTGTAATCCCAGCACTCTGGGAGGCCGAGGTGGGCAGATCCACCTGAGGTCAGGAGTTCGAGACCAGCCTGGCCAACATAGCGAAACCCTGTCTCTACTAAAAATTATAAAAATTAGCCAGGCGTTGTGGCGTGTGCTTGTAATTCCAGCTACTAGGGAGGCTGCGGCAGGAGAATTGCTTGAACCCGGGAGGCGGAAGAAGCAGTGAGCCAAGATCATGCCACTGCACTCCAGCCTGGGAAACAGAGCAAGACTCCATCTCAAAAAAAAAAAAAAAAATTAGCCAGGTGTGGTGGCGAATGCCTGTAATCCCAGCTACCCGGGAGGCTGAGGCAGGAGAATCACTTGAACCCAGGAGGCAGAGGTTGCAGTGAGCCAAGATCGTGCCATTGCACTCCAGCCTGGGCAATAAGAGCAAAACTCCATTTTAAACAAACAAACAAACAAACAAATAAATAAATAAATAAACAGTATGTAGGCTGGGCACAGTGTCTCAAGCCTATAATCCCAGCGCTTTTGGAGGCCGAGGAAAGGGGATCATTTGAGATCAGGAGTTCGAGACTAGCCTGGGCAAATGGCGAAACCCTGTTTCTACAAAAAATGCAAAAACATCAGCTGTGCATGGTAGCACCTGCCTGTAGTTCCAGCTACTCAGAGGACTGAGGTGAGAGAATTGCTCGAGTCCAGGAGGTTAGGCTGCAGCGAGCTGTGTTTGTGCCACTGCAATGCATCCTGGGTGATAGAGTGAGACACCTGTCTTTTTCTTTTTTCTTTTTTTTTTTTTTTGAGACTGAGTCTCACTGTGTTCCCCAGGCTGGAGTGCAATGGTGCGATCTCGGCTCACTGCAAGCTCCGCCTCCCAGGTTCACACCATTTTCCTGCCTCAGCCTCCCGAGTAGCTGGGACTACAGGCACCCGCCACCACGCTGGGCTAAATTTTTTGTGTGTTTTTAGTAGAGACGGGGTTTCACCGTGTTAGCCAGGATGGTCTTGAACTCCTGACCTTGTGATCTGCCTGCCTCAGCCTCCCAAAGTGCAGGGATTACAGGTGTGGGCCACCGCGCCCAGCCGACACCTGTCTTAATAAACAAAAAAGTAATACAGAAATAAAATAGAAAAAATTACAGTGACAAAGTAAGACCCTGTCTCAAAAATTAAAAAAAAAAAAGTATGTAAAATGTATCTTTTTCTTGTTTCGTTTTAAGAGACTGGAGTCTTGCTATGTTGTCCACACTAGACTCAAGTTCTTGGGTTCAAAGAATCCTCCGTCTCAGCTTCCTGAATAGCTGGGACTACAGGTATGTACTACTGTGCCCAGCTAGTGTGTGAAATATATCTTAATAAAACTATAAGAAATGGAAACGAAATATTATTAGAACAAAAAATTTCTTAGGCCAAATGCAGCGGTTCATGCCTATAATTCCAACACTTTAGGAGGCCAAGGTGGGAGGACGGCTTGAGCCCAGGAGTTTGAGACCAGCATGGGAAACATGTGGGGACCCCCATCTCTGCAAAAGATAAAAAACTAGCTTAGTGTGGTGGTGTGTACTTGTGGTCCCAGCTACTTGGGAGGCTGAGGTGGGAAGATCACCTGAGCCTGGGTGGTCAAGGCTGCAGTAAGCTATGATCGCCCCACTGCACTCCAGCTTGGGCATCAGAATGAGATCCTGTCTCAAAAAGATCAGTTTCTGTTTATTGCTCATGAAAACAGAAGAGCCTCTATGAATCCTTTAAAAATCAACTATTATTTTAATAACTTCATTTTTTTTTTTCATGTATTGTAACAGCAACACATGTACTCTGGAGGAGTCTGGATACCATAGTGAAGAACAAAAAGTTCTTTCAGGCACAGTAGCTCACGTCTGTAATCCCAGCACTTTTGAGAGATTGAGGCAGGTGGATCACTGTAGCCCAGGAGTTGGAGACCAGCCTGGGCAACATGGGAAAACCCCATCTCTACAAAAAAAATATAAAAATTAGCTGGGCATGGTGGTGCGTGCCTGTCATCCCAGCCTGTCATCAAGCAGGAGGACTGCTTGAACCCAGGAGGTTGAGGCTGCAGTGAGCCAAGATTGTGCCACTGCCATGCAGCCTGGGTAACAAATGAGGCCCTGTCTCAAAAAAAAAAAAGAAAAAGAAAATAAAAAAGAAAAAAAAAAGCTCAAGTGTGTTATAATTCCACTATCCAGGGAAAATCATTGTTAACTTCTTGGTCTATTTCCATTCAGTATTTTTTATTTTTATTTATTTTAGAGACGGGGTCTCACTCTGTCACTCAGGCTATAGTACAGGGCACAATCACAGCTCACTGCACCCTCCAACTCCTGGGCTCAAGTGATCCTCTTGCCTCAGCCTCCCATGTAGTTAGGACAACAGGTGTGTACCATCACACTCAGCTTGTTTTTTTAAAAAAAATTGTAGAGATGGAGTCTTGTCATGCTGTCTAGGCTGGTCTTGAACTCCTGGCCTCAAGCAATCCTCCTGCCTCAGCCTCCCAAAGTGTTTGGATTACAAGTGTGGGCCACCGTGCCCAGCCCAGTGTTTTCTGAATACATATACAAGTGTAGAGTTTTATTTTAGTAGAATTGGCATGAGGCTTTATATGATTTGTAAAGGCAGATTTCAATTGACGAAAGACTCCAAATTAAGAGAAATGGACTCTTCTTCCTATTCTCTTCCCCTCCTTTCTAAGAGCACTATGAAATGAAAGTGCTTACTACCTTTCCACATCTGCCAAACCAAGCCCAGCTGCTCACACCTTCAGACTAGGTAGTGGCAGCAAATAACTCCAGAGAGACTCATATCTGAATCTTTTCTGTTATTCTATTGCTTCCTCCTAGGCCAATTTATTAGAAGCTTCGATTCTGGTATGAAACATATACCAAGAATTTGGCATCTAATTTAGTTAAGCCAATGAAACAATGTTGAATTCCTAACCAATGATAAGTATTGGATATTTTTTCCAAAAATGTACTTGTTTTTGCTCCCATTCTTAATGTCTATAGAGGAGACTTTAAGAACTTAGGGTAGTAAAATAAGGGTCAGAAAATTCAGTTTAGGGAGAACTACTGAGGTCTCTGAATGTGCGCCTGTGGGGTGGGGACATAGGTGACAACAGCAAGGTTTTTTATTTCTAAGCCAGCTGAAGTCACTAGCATTTGGCATGCTATGAGAATTATAAGTAAGGGCAGTGTCCAACAGAATTATTTCCACTAGTATCTAATTACTCAAAACAGACCTCTCTTAAAGGCATTCTCACAAAGTACAGTAGGATGAATACCTATACAAACACCCAACTAACAAAAGGAACCTCTGGAAAGAAAACTATAAAAATAGCAATGACCTACAGTATACAGTAGTTGGAAAAATAAAAGGTCAGGGAGACAAAGTCAAAAAGCCATTCTGGCTTTTATCTCAATGCAGAGTATTTGGGTGTGATAGGATTCCCTCCCCTTTTATTGGAAATGTTTCCTTGCAAAGCTCTTTATCTCCAATCTAGGCTAACATTTACCTTCTCAATTCCCAAATAAATGTTTTTTTTTTTTTTCTATTTGGAACCTGCTTTGCATCTACTACCTTCTTACTCTATCTCCAATTAACTACCCTTTATACCTATCCCTCCATCATAACTCCCTACCAATTCCTATCACAATATTCTAAAATAATAAATTTTAATAAATGATTGGCTAAATACCTACTTTCTAAAATGATAAATAAAATACTGTTCCTGCCTTTGTAGGGCTCTCAGTCTAGCTAGTAAAACTGTGCTATTAATGAATGATTATAATAGAATATAATAATTGCTATCACAGGAGTCTATGAAAAGATCTAACAGGGCAAAATGCAAAAGTAGGGAGATGTAGGTTAGGGCAAGCTGTCTGGGGTGAAATCTGACGACTGAAGAAGAGGACTGGGGAGTGCTGTCCAGGCAGAAGGAATAGTATGGTCAAAGGTTTGGAGTGTATCTAGAAGAAGCGGAAACAACATGAGAGTATTATGTTTACATAATAGAATGAGTTTCATGAAAATGAAAGTTTAGGACCAAGTTTGTGAAAAGCAATAAATACTACCCTGACAGCAAGCCTAGACAATGAAAGCCAAAGGAAGGTATTAAAAAATTTTAAGTAAGGGACAAGCCAAGATCACCTCTGTGTTTTATTTTAATTAGTTAATTAATTTTTTTCGAGACAGGGTCTCGTTCTGTTGCCCACACTGGAGTGCAGTGGTGCAATCTCAGGTCACTGTAACCTCCGCCTCACAGGTTGAAGCAATTCTTGTGTCTCAGCCTCCCGAACGGCTGAGACTACAGCCACGTGCCACCATGCCTGGCTATCTGCGTTTTAGAAAGAGAACTACAGTAATAGCGGGGAACCGACTGAAAAGACAAATGAGGTAGGGAGACCAAAAGAAGTTTGTATAATCATAAATATGCAGGAAAGAAGTGATAAAAACGAACCTAGGATAATGACTGTGGAATAGAAATCAATAGCTGATTCTACAGATGTTTTAGGGGCAAAAATGGACAGAATCTAAAACTCAAAAGCTAAATTAAAAGACCAAAACTATAATAGGTACTTCAGGGTTATGCAGCATGAGATATGTGCAGTCTCTGTCAAAGAAACAGAAATCTGATACGTTATCACAAGGGAAAACTCTCAAGGGCAATTTTGAAGCTAACACCAGTGAAATACTAATCAGCTTCCAAAAGCCATGTATAGAAAATGACTTCACTGGTATTTAAACTTAATGTATGTTCTGAGAATTAAGACATAACCTTGGCTGGGCGCAGTGGCTCACGCCTGTAATCCCAGCACTCTGGGAGGTCGAGGCGGGCAGATCATAAGGTCAGGAGATCGAGACCATCCTGGCTAACATGGTGAAACCCCGTCTCTACTAAAAATACAAAAAATTAGCCAGGCATGGTGGCGGGTGCCTGTAGTCCCAGCTACTCAGGACGCTGAGGCAGGAGAATGGCATGAACCCGGGAGGCAGAGCTTGCAGTGAGCCGAGATCATGCCCTGCACTCCAGCCTGGGCAACAGAGCGAGACTCCATCTTAAAACAAACAAACGAACAAACAAAAAGACATAACCTTAGCTCTGCCATAAACTCATCATATAACATTGTGCAAGATATGTAGGGCCTATCTGCCTGTCTATAAAGGACATACTGTGGCCAGGTGCAGTGGCTCACACCTGTAATCCTAGCACTTTGGGAGGCCAAGACAGGCGGATCACCTGAGGTCAGGAGTTCGAGACCAGCCTGGCCAACATGGTGAAACCCCATCTCTACTAAAAATACAAAAATTAGCCAGGTGCGGTGGCAGGCACCTGTAATCCCAGCCACTCGGGAGGCTGAGGCAGGAGAATTGCTTGAACTCGGGAGGCGGAGGTTGCAGTGAGCCAAGATCACGCCATTGCACTCTAGCCTGGGTGACAAGAGTGAAACTCTGTCTCAAAAAAAAAAAAAAAAAAAGGGCCAAGTGCAGTGGCTCACACCTGTAATCCCAGCACTTTGGGAGGCTGAGGCAGGCGGATCACGAGGTCAGGAGATCGAGACCATCCTGGCTAACACAGTGAAACCCTATCTCTATTAAAAATACAAAAAAATTAGCTGGGCGTGGTGGCGGGTGCCTGTAGTCCCAGCTACTCGGGAGGCTGAGGCAGGAGAATCGCTTGAACCCGGCAGGCAAAGGCTGCAGTGAGCCGAGATTGCACCACTGCACTCCAGCCTGGGTGACAGAGTGAGACTCTGTCTCAGAAAAAAAAAAAAAAAAACACATTGTTCTAAGTCAGTAATGTTTTTTCTTTTCTGAAGGAGTCAAATGTCTTTGGCAGATAAAATCTTACATGGCATGCTACTGTGTAAAACAGACAGAAAAAGGAACTGGAGCTGCTGGCCTTGGCAGATGAGGGTGGATCAGAGATCTGTTAGTCCCTGACAGGACTCCTGATACCTCAAAAAACAGGGCTTGAAAAGCCCGTACTAGACAGATAACCTAAGTCCTTTTGGGCTTAAACATTCTAGGAGGTGCTAATTACCTTAGCACCTAGGATCATTATATTCTAAAGAGGTGCAAATTCCAGAGGTAGATACAAGACTGGAGCTAAGATTAAATTCCAAGGTGACCTCAATAATAAAGAGGCTAACTGGCATTTATTGAGCAGTTGCATTTATGTGATGCACTGTGGTGGCTGCTTTACGTATACTGTCTAATTGGCCCCCATGGCTACCCAATGAATTCAGTATTATCTATGATTTACAAATCGAAAAAATGAGACTTAGAGGGGCTAAGTAATGTAACTTGCCCATGGTCAAAAGCTCGGAAGTGAGATTTGAAGGAGTTTGGCTCTAGAGCTCAAGCTATTAACCCACCAGGTTTCAGGATGCTGCAGTCCAGTGAGACCTAACTGGCAGAGCTTCTGTAATTATAGGGTGAGAGACTCAGTTGGGTTGAGGATAAACATTGCATTGTATTGTCTGGTTTAGTACTTATAATCCCATTTACTGTAATGGTGTAATGCACATGGCAGCTATAACTTACAATCTGGTGTTTGTTAACTTGTATGATGTAAATAATCTATATTCTTGGGGAAGGATAAAATAAAAACAACTTGAATTTTTAAAAATGTGTTCTCTTTGAAGAAAGGAAACAATCCTAGAAGTGTGGCACCAGAGGAACTTTTAAGGAACCATGAGACACATCAGCACTGCCAGGAAGATTAAAAAACAAAAACAAGGCCAGGCACGGTGGCTCCTGCCTATAATCTTTGGGAGGCCGAGGCGGGTGGATCACTTGAGGCCCTGGCCAACATAGCAAAACCTTGTCTCTACTAACAATACAAAAATTAGCTGGGCATGGTGGTGTAAGCCTGTAATCCCAGCTACTTGGGAGGCTGAGGCATGAGAATCACTTGAATCCGGGAGGCAGAGGTTGCAATGAGCCAAGATTGTGCCACTGTACTCCAGTGTGGGTGACAGAGCTAGACTCTTCTCAAAAAAAAAAAAAAAAAAAAGAGAGAGAGCGAAAAAAACAAAAACAAAGCAGATTTCTAACAATAATCACTATTAGGCAGTAGATCCCTCACTTTTTATTTTTACTAATCTATACTATTTGGATTTTCTAAACATAAACATGATTACTTTTATATTTAAAAATATGTAAAATAGATATATAGAGTAAGATTACGGGTCATTTTGGGTTTTCTTCTTTGTACTTTCCCTGAATTAAAAAAACTACTAAAAATATTATCTTAAAAAAATCTTTGGTGCCCGGGCATGGTGGCTCACGCCTGTAATCCTAGCACTTTGGAAGGCCTAGGCGGGTGGATCACGAGATCAGGAGATGGAGACCATGCTAGCTAACGCAGTGAAACCCTGTCTCTACTAAAAATACAAAAAATTAGCCGGGTATGGCGGTGGGCGCCTATAGTCCCAGCTACTTGGGAGGCTGAAGCAGGAGAATGGCATGAACCCGGGAGGCAGAGCTTGCAGTGAGCCAAGATCACACCACTGCACTCCAGCCTGGGCGAAAGAGCTAGACTCCGTCTCAAAATATATATATATATATCTTTGGCCGGGTGCGGTGGCTCACGCCTGTAATCCTAGTGCTTTGGGAGGCTGAGGTGGGTGGATCACTGGAGGTCAGGAGTTCAACTGGGAGGTGGAGGTTACAGTGAGCCGAGATCGGGCCATTGCACTCCAGCCTGGGCGACAGAGTAAGACTCCATCTCAAAAAAAAAAAAACCCTTTTGCCCCTAAGATAATCATGGATCTAATTAATACCTTTCTTTTAGAGGTAGAAAAAAAGAGACTTAGAAAAGCAAGGTTCAGGCTGGGCACGGTGACTCACACCTGAAATCCCAGAACTTGGAGAGGCCAAGGCAGGTGGATCACTTGAGGTCAGGAGTTTGTGATCAGCCTGGCCAACAAGGTGAAATATAAAAAACATTTTTTTAATATTTCTTTATCAAAAATATAAAAAATTAGCCAGGCATGGTGGCACGCTCCTGTGATCCCAGCTACTCAGGAGGCTGAGGCAGGTGAATCGGTTAAACCCAAGAGGCAGTGGCTGCAGTCAGCTGAGATCGGGCCACTGCACTCCAGCCTGGGCAACAAAGCAAGACCGTGTCTCAAAAAACAAAAACCACAAAAAACCAAGTACTAGGTTCTCAACCTCAAATATGGTAATTAATTGTTTTAGAGAATGGTGAAGTCATGAACTTCTGATCCAGCACTAATGATGAGAAATATAATGAGTCACAAGCGCAAGCCACATATGTAATTAAAAATTTACTGAGCTGGGTGCAGTGGCTCACGCCTGTAATCCCAGCACTTTGGGAGGCTGAGGTGGGCGGATCACCAGGTCAAGAGATTGAGACCATCCTAGCCAACATGGTGAAACCCCGTCTCTACTGAAAATACAAAAGTCAGCTGTGCATGGTGGCATGTGCCTGTAGTCCCAGCTACTCGCGAGGCTGAGGCAGGAGAATCGCTTGGACCCAGGAGACGGAGGTCACAGTGAGCTGAGATCACGCCACTGCACTCCAGCCTGGTGACAGAGTGAGACTCCATCTCAAAAAAAAAAAAAAAATTCTGGCCAGGCAAATTGGTTCACACCTATAATCCCAGGACTTTGGGACGTCAAGGAAGGAGGATCACTTGAGCCAACACTGCACCACTGCACTCCAGCCTGAGCGACAGAGCAAGACTCAGTCTCAAAAAATAAATAAATAAATAAAATAGGGGTCGGGCATGGTGGCTCACACCTGTGGTCCCAGCACTTTGGGAGGCCAAGTGGGAGGATCACAAGGTCAGGAATTTGACACCAGCCTGGCCAGCATGGTGAAACCCTGTCTCTACTAAAAATACAAAAAACTAGCCAGGCATGGTGGCGTGTGCCTGTAGTACCAGCTACTCGGGAGGCTGAGGCAGGAGAATTGCTTGAACTGAGCAGGTGGAGGTTGTAGTGAGCTGAGATCGCGCCACTGCACTCCAGTCTGGGTGACAGAGCGAGATGCCATCTCAAAAAAACAAAACAAAACAAAAAAAAACACCAGGCATGTTGGCTCACACCTGTAATCCCGGCATTTTGGGAGGCTGAGATGGGTTGATCACTGGAGATTAGGAGTTCGAGACCAGCCTGGTCAACATGACAAAACCCCATCTCTACTAAAAATACAAAAATTAGCTGGGTGTGGTGGTGCATGCCTGTAATCCCAGCTACTCAGGAGGCTGAGGCAAGAGAATCATTTGAACCCGGGAGGTGGAGGTTGCAGTGAGCCAAGATCACACCACTGCACTCCACCCTGGGCAAGAGAGTAAGACTCCCTCTCAAAATACATAAATAAATATAATAATAAAACAAAAAATTTCTAGTAACCAATTGAAAAAAATCAAAAGAAACAGGTGAAATTAATAGTAATTATTTTAACACAATATGTCCAAAATATTACCATTTCAACGTTATCAATATAAGAAATTATTGATATTTTACATTATTTTTATTGTACTATGTCTTCAAAATCCACTTACAGCACATCTCAATTTGGACTAGTCATATTTCAAGTGCTTAACAGCCACATATAGCTAGTGGCAACTGTATTGTACATTGCAGATCTAGTCTGTAAGGAAGAGGTACAAAAGGCAAAGGAGAAAAAACCTACAGTTAAAAAAAAAAAAAAAAAGAATCTCATTCAGTAGTCTTCTATTTCTCTACTGGTACGAATACCAAATAGTAATATGTCTACAGATAAAGAGTAATGGGATTTTTTGGCCAGGTGTGCTGGCTCACGCCTATAATCCCAGCACTATGGGAGGCCGAAGCGGGCGGATCACGAGGTCAGGAGATCGATACCATCCTGGCTAACACAGTGAAACCCCGTCTCTACTAAAAATACAAAAAATTAGCCGGGCATGGTGGCGGGCGCCTGTAGTCCCAGCTATTCCAGACGCTGAGACAGGAAAATGGCATGAACCCGGGAGGCAGAGCTTGCAGTGAGCCGAGATCGCGCCACTGCACTCCAGCCTGGGTGACAGAGT
>NW_026652286.1:38274864-38293605 GCF_009828535.3 Hylobates moloch
TTTTTTTTTTTTTTTTTTTTTTTTTTTTTTTTTTTTTGAGACAGAGTCTCGCTCTGTCACCCAGGCTGGAGTGCAGTGGCGCGATCTCGGCTCACTGCAAGCTCCGCCTCCCGGGTTCACGCCATTCTCCTGCCTCAGCCTCTCCGAGTAGCTGGGACTACAGGCGCCCGCCACCACGCCCGGCTAATTTTTTGTATTTTTAGTAGAGATGGGGTCTCACCGTGGTCTCGATCTCCTGACCTCGTGATCCGCCCGCCTCGGCCTCCCAAAGTGCTGGGATTACAAGCGTGAGCCACCGCGCCCGGCAACTAATTCTTATATTTTTAGTAGAGATGGGGTTTGGCCATGTTGGTCTCAGACTCCTGACCTCAGGTGATCCACAGGCCTCGGCCTCCCAAAGTGCTAGGATTACAGGCGTGAGTCACCGCGCCCAGCCTACAACTGCTTTTCTTTAAAATATTCTATTATTTTAAAATGTAGTTGTCAGTTACCAATAAGACAGAGAACTTACTGGGCCACTCCAACACTCCAAGCCACTGACCTATAACTCCCGCATATATTTACCCTGTGTTTGCATCTTAGTAGAGGTTGACTTAGGTGGATCTGACATAGAGCTGTACAAAAAATACTGAAGTCTCATTTTTTGGGAGGTGGGGGAGAACAGGGTCTTGCTCTGTTGCCTAGGCTGGAGTGCAGTGGCACAATCAGCTCACCGTAACTTCAAACCACGGGCTCAAGGGATCCTCCTGCCCTTGCCTCCCAAATAGCTGTGACTACAAATGTGTACCACCATGTCTTGCTAATTTTGTAATTTTTTGTAGAGATGGAGTCTCACTTTGTTGCCCAGGCTGGTCTCAAACTTCTGGGTTCAAGCAATCTTCCCACCTCAGCCTCTCAAAGTATCGCGATTACAGGTGTGAGCCACTACACCTGCCTTAAAGTCTCATTTCATTCACAAAATATGAATATGAATTGAGACCTGAAAATTTTGCTAAGAATCACACAGCATCAAAGCTGATGGGCTTAGTGAACTGAAAACTGTGTTTATTCTATTGCCACTTTGTGACATCACTTCAGCTGGTAAACAGAAATATTGGCTATTCAGCAATGTGTAGAAGCATAATTTTTTTTTTTTTTTTTTTGAGAGTTTCGTTCTTGTTGCCCAGGCTGGACTGCAACAGCGCAATCTCGGCTCACTGCAACCTCCACCTCCTCGGTTCAAGCGATTCTCCTGCCTCAGCCTCCTGAGTAGCTAGGATTATAGGCACTAGCCACCACACCTGGCTAATTTTTTGTATTTTTAGTAGCGGCAGGGTTTCACCATGTTGGCCAAGTTGGTCTAGAACTCCTGACCTCAAGTCATCTACCCGCCTCAGCCTCCCAAAGTGCTGGGATTACAGGCATGAGCCACCATGCCCGGCCAGAACCGTATTTCTACAAGTGATTTCAGTGATTCCTGTTATTTTATCACTATTAGTATAAATGTAAAATCTTCTTGATAACCCCTAACAGTATCACTCAATGTCAATAAGTGGTCATGTTAATGCTCAAGGTTATAAATGTGACCCTGAGTAGTAACTTTAGGAGTTAAATATAATAAAACTCTGAAGAATGAAAAAAAAACTACTATAAAGGAACAGTCAACAAAATATTAGAGAAAATTGCTGAGAAAATAAAGAGCAGCATTAAAGCAGGAATGTACTACAATGATTATATAAGCTCCAAGCATATCCTCCACACGAACATCCCCCCTAACACAAAAACAATTCTTGAATAACATAAGTTTTGAATTTTTGATTGTAGGAGATACCCAAGAATGCACCTGTGACTACTTTGTACTTACTACAAAACTTTTAGAAGCACTGGTGCTCTAGGCTGTTACTTAGGTAAGGGGCAGCCAATGACTGGACCCAGGGTGAACATTTGAACCATGGGAAGCCAGCCCACAGGCCACCTGCAGACCAGGAAGCAGTCTGGTAGAAAAAGTATAAACAGCTTTGTCCAAGATTAACTAGGCTGGACTCTCCCTTCAGAAGTTGAAAAGGAAAATATGGAGGGAATCAGCTGGAAGAAGAAATTTAAAAATATAAAAAGCAAAGCATTGAGGATTATTTAGAAAGAGTCATGATGAAGTCCCAAAAAAAGTATCCACAAATTGCCATGCCATGGGTGGGGGCAGTCAGGAAGTCACCTGGTCTCCACAACTGCCTTGTCCAGAAAACTGCCTTGGAATCCAGCACACAAGCTTCAACTGGATTTCTGTGATACTTCCATTTCTTTAGCATCATTTTGCATCCACCAATGAACACTGGGACCTCAGGCAGTTTGAGAAAGCTGCTGCCCAATACATACATTGTTTTTCTCAATTGGTGAGATTTTCCTAGAGAGGTAGTGAGTTACCTATTCTTGCTTTCATCCACAGAAGGGCAGAAATGCTAAGATAGATTTTTATATTAAAAAGTAGCTTTACATACTTGCATTTTTTTCTCTTGCTCATTTTCTCCAATCATTCCAGTACCTGTTACACTTTCACTTCCATCAATGGACACCTATAGGAATAAAATAAAGCTTTAAAACGTTTTATATTTTGATAATGGTTTGGGCTGGTTAAGTACATGGTTCAGGGAGAAGCTTGCAAAAAAAAAAAAGAAAAAGAAAAAGAAAAAAGTACATGGGGCTTCATTATCATTTATTTTTGTGTATATTTGAAAATTTCCATAATAGGCTGGGCATGGTGGCTCACGCCAGTAATCCTAGCACTTTGGGAGGCTGAGGCAGGAGGATCATTTGAGCCCAGGAGTTCAAGACCAGCCTGGACAAAAGAGCAAGACCCTGTCTCTATTTATTTTGTTTGTAAAGAAAAAGAAAAATTTCCCTAACAAAAGTGAAATAAAACCTTTTAAGTTATATGAGAGATACATGTTCAATGAAGGGGGGAAAAAGTCAGCTCTTTTGATATAAAACTTGAGACTCTACTTTTCCTAATCTATAGTTCCTACTTCTTAATTCATAAGCAGTTCCATTTTATATTTTATTATTCCTTTTATAGCCCTTCAACCTTGTACATCTTTCGGTGAATTACCTGCCACTCATTTCTCTTCTATAAGCCTTTACTCCATTCCCTTATTTTTTTTCCAATCTTTCTACACTTAAGATAAATGCTCATCTCTTCGATATTGACTGATTTTGACTTTGAATTGCTAGTGTCTTTTTCTTTTTTTAATTTCTGAATTTGAGACAGGTATCTATGCTCAAACAATCCTCCCACTTTGGCCTCCCAAAGTGCTGGGATTATAGGCGTGAGCCATCACACCACGCCCGGCCAAAATTGGCCAGGTTTTTTTGATGAGGTGTACTTTTTTGTTTTCTTTTCTTTTCATGAAAAATAAAGAAGCTATATCTGGGACATTCTTGACCTTGTGAAATGCTATACCTTTGCTGCATACTGTTCCAAAGCACTGATGGTGTCAGGGTCAATTGTAGCATCCCCAGTGTGCAGACCTGCCACCGTCCCATCAGCCTGAATTGCCAAGATGGTGTCAGACTGCGGGACTTGCACTGCGTGGTGGATATAAGCTGTGGTGCCATCTTCCAGCTGAACTGCCTGTAATGCACTCTGGTCATAACTATCTGAGAGAGTGAAAGAGAATGCCATTAAATTAAAGGTAAAATCTGACAAATATTTACATATTTAAAGGAAGAGAGAAATGAGCTTTTATTGAGTAGTTACTCTGAGTACTGGACCACGCACTTGATATGTGTTACTTCATTTAATCTTCACAATAATTCTGTAAGGCAGGTATATTTACTGCCTTCATTGTATAAATGGGAACTCAGGTTTGAAGAAGTAACATCAGTTTCCTTAGCAATCAGAAAATTTAAAAAACATTAACAGGCCGGGTGCAGCGGCTCAAGCCTATAATCCCAGGACTCTGGGAGGCCAACGCGGGTGGATCACAAGGTCAGGAGATTGAAACCATCCTGGCTAACACGATGAAACACCCTCTCTACTAAAAATACAAAAAACTTAGCCGGGCATGGTGGCACACGCCTGTATTCCCAGCTACTGGGGAGGCTGAGGCAGGAGACTCACTTGAACCTGGGAGGCGGAGGTTGCAGTGAGCCAAGATCGCGCCACTGCACTCCAGCCTGGGCGACAGAGCAAGAGTCCCTCTCAAAAAACAAAACAAAAACAAAAACAAACAAAGAAAAAACACTAACAATTAACAGTCAAAACCAATACGTAGAGAAATCAGGATTTGAACTCATGTCAGTATGACTCCACAGTCCCTCCATGGTGGTTTTTTCCCTTCTAAATGTCCACACTAAGATATATCTATATCTATACTGGTATGGATATAAAATTGTGATTTTATATCGAGATATATATATAGATAGTGAAATAATAAATCTAGCCAGTTACAATGAACCTGTGACTAACACTTATTGATAAAGAAAAAAGTGCAGCCTTGTGTGGTGGCTCACGCCTGTAATCCCAGCACTTTGGGAAGCCAAGCCAGGCAGATCACAAGGTCAAGAGATTGAGACCATCCTAGCCAACATGGTGAAATCCCATCTCTACTAAAAATACAAAAAAAATAGCTGGGCATGATGGCGCATGCCTGTAGTCCCAGCTACTTGGGAGGCTGAAGCAGGAGAATCACTTGAACACGGGAGGTGGAAGTTGCAGTGAGCTGAGATTGCGCCATTGCACTCTAGCCTGGTGACAGAGCAAGACTCTGTTGAAAAGAAAAGAAAGAAAAGGAAGGGAGGGAAGGGAGGAAGGGAGGAAGGGAGAAAGGGAGGAAGGGAGGGAGGGAGGGAGGGAGGGAGGGAGGAAGGAAGGAAGGAAGGAAGGAAGGAAGGAAGGAAGGAAGGAGTGCAGACTTTACTTTTTTCCAACTGTAATTAAAGAAATTTATTTATAAATTTAAGTATTTTAAATTTTTTAAATATTCCTCCCTTCGTTTGGGAGGCCGAGGCGGGTGGATCACAAGGTCAGGAGATCGAGACCACCCTGGCCAACACGGTGAAACCCCGCCTCTACTAAAAAAAATACAAAAAATTAGCCAGTCATGGTGGTGGGTGCCTGTAGTCCCCAGCTACTCCAGAGGCTGAGGGAGGAGAATGGCGTGAACCCAGGAGGCGGAGCTTGCAGTGAGCCAAGATCGCGCCACTGCACTCCAGACCGGGAGAGAGAGCAAGAGTCTGTCTCAAAAAAAAAAAAAAAAAGATTCCTCCCTTTGGCTTTACAACAAAACAGTCTTTCTAAAATGTGTTATGTCATTCTATAATAAAATATTCTCTAGCTGGGTGCAGTGGCTCCCGCCTGTAATCCCAGCACTTTGGGAGGCTGAGGTGGGCGGATCACCTGATGTCAGGAGTTCGAGACCAGACTGAGCAACATGGTGAAACCCCGTCTCTACTAAAATACAAAAATTAGCCGGGCGTAGTGGCGGGCACCTGTAATCTCAGCTACTTGGGAGGCTGAGGCGGGAGAATCGCTTGAAACCAGGAGGCGGAGGTTGCAGTGAGCCAAGATCGTGCCCCTGCACTCCAGCCTGGCAACAGAGCCAGACTGTCTCAAAATAATAAATAAATAAATTAAATTAAATTTTCTCTAAAGTAGTAACAATAGGTAACATTTATTGAGCATTTAGCATGTGACAAGCACGACTCTAAGTGCTTTACATGTTTGTGCATTCTGTCCTCACAACAACCCTACATACGATATGGACACCTACTATAATCCTCATTTTACAGATGATGAAACTAAAGCACAGAAAAGTAATCTGCTTAATGTCACACAGCAAAAAAAAAGTAGTTTTGAATCTACATAGTCTGGTTGCAGAGCTGTACTCATCATTCCTACACATTCCACCTCAAACCCCTGAACTTCCCTTAAACAAATGTAATAAGCATTAACATTCTGCTGTATTTGTTTCAAATATTTTTGAAATTGTATACTTAGTTTCAATTAAACACAGTAGGCAAAGGACTTTGCTTTAAAAATTTTATATATGTATATACACACACACACACACACACACACACACACACACACACACACACACATAAATATTTTGAGACAGAGTCTCACTCTGTTGCCCAGGCTGGAGTGCAGTGGCGCCATCTCAACTACACTGCAACCTCCACCTCCTGGGTTCAAGCAATTCTCCTGCCTCAGCCTCCCGAGTAGCCGGGATTAAAGGCATGCACCACCACACCTAGCTAACTTTTGTATTTTTAATAGAGACAGGGTTTCGCATGGCCAGGCTGGTCTTGAAATCCTGACCTCAGGTGATCGGCCTCCCAAAGTGCTAGGATTATAGGCATGAGCCACTGCGCCCAGCCAAAAAATTGTATTTAAGAGGAAGAAATAGGTTAGGCAAAGTGGTTCATGTCTGTGACCCCACTGCTTTGGGAGGTCAGAGCAGGAGGACGGCTTGAGGCCAGGAGTTCAAGACCAGCCTGAGCAACATAGCAAGACCCTATATTTAACAACAACAAAAAATTAATCAGAAAATAAAAATTAAAAAATTAGCTGGCTGTGGTGACACACATGTGTAGTCCTAGCTGCTCAGGAGGCTGAGGCAGGAAAGTCCCTTGAGCCCAGGAATTCAGGGCTGTAGTGAGCTATGATTGTACCACTGCACTCTAGCCTAACTGAGTAAGATCTTATCTCTAAAATACAGAAATGAATAAAATATGAAGTTAACCATTTCAATGTTACATTGTGATTTTACTTCTTAGTCATTTTAAAAAGTAGCCAAGGCTAGGCCAGGCGCGGTGGCTCACGCTTGTAATCCCAGCACTTTGGGAGGCCGAGACGGGCGGATCACGAGGTCAGCAGATCGAGACCACGGTGAAACCCCGTCTCTAATAAAAATACAAAAAAATTAGCCGGGCGTGGTGGCGGGCGCCTGTAGTCCCAGCTACTCGGAGAGGCTGAGGCAGGAGAATGGCGTGAACCCGGGAGGCGGAGCTTGCAGTGAGCCGAGATTGCGCCACTGCACTCCAGCCTGGGCGACAGAGCGAGACTCTGTCTCAAAAAAAAAAAAAAAAAAAAAAGTAGCCAAGGCTGCTTTTAAAATATGAAATTAAGGCTGGGTGGTGCAGTAGCTAATGCCTATAATCCCAGCACTCTGGGAGGCTGGCTTGAGGCCAGGAGTTCGAGATTAGCCTAGCAACAGAGTAAGACCCTGTCTCTACAAAAAATGAAAAAACTAGCCGGGAGAGGCAGCGTGTACCTGTAGTCCCAGCTATTCAGGAGGCTGAGGCAGGAGGATCCCTGAGCCCAGGAGTTTGAGGCTGCAGTGAGCTGTGCTTGTGCCACCACACTCCAGCCTGGCAACAGAGTGAGACCCTGTCTCTTAGAACAAAAGCCAACCAAAAAAACAAAACGTGGCCTCTACTTTAAGTCTTCCAGGGACCAGTCACTTGGTTTGCTGTTCCAGCTTGTCACTGGACAGCTCAAATTGTAGGAAAACTTTTCCTTAAATCATGCTTAAATCTGCCACCTTGTACTTTAATGAATAAATACAATTCTTTCCCATGACAACACTTCAGAAGCTAAACACAGGTCTTCTTTCCCCCCACACTCCCACTTCTCCCTTATTTTATTCATACTTTCAAAGTTATTTTACCTTTGGAGGTATGGTGAATAAATGCTGTGGTACCATCTTCTAACTGTACTGCTTGACCATCCTCTAGACGCAAACTGTCCCCTGCTCAAGAACAATGCTTACATTTAGATCTCATGTTTTCTAGCACATTCCAATTAACTCACTTAGCAACAAGAGTCAATAAACCATTAACACACTGTAACAATCTATACTTGCTTCATGAGTCTTTGAACATTTAAGTAAGTTCAGCAAAGCTTCCCTGAGTCAGTGTTTAAAGGTAAAAAGATATTAGAATATTGGTTTTAGGAATACACACCAGTATTAAAGAGAGTTGAAAGAAGGGGAAAAATGAAGAAAATGAGAGACACGTAAGATTCAGCTCAAAAAACAGAAACATTCACTTAGGACTGTTACTCATTTATCTCCACAGTGCAGTCCAGTAACTTCTTTTCCACTATCTTTAAGAGAAAGTCGGCTGGGCATGGTGGCTCATGCTTGTAATCCCAGCACTTTGGGAGGCCGAGGTGGGCGGATCACCAGGTCAGGAGATCGAGACCACAGTGAAACCCCATCTCTACTAAAAATACAAAAAATTAGCTGGACGTGGTGGCGGGCGCCTGTAGTCCCAGCTACTCAGAGAGGCTGAGGCAGGAGAATGGCGTGAATCCGGGAGGCGGAGCTTGCAGTGAGCCGAGATCGCGCCACTGCACTCCAGCCTGGGTGACAGAGCCAGACTCCGTCTCAAAAAAAAAAAAAAAACGAGAAAGTCTTGGTTAAGATCCACTCTGTGGCATCTATAATCTCCCTTTACAGAAGGAGGACTTGAGATCAAGACCAAGTTTAGGTAGTAAGAGGGAGCTGCAGGCAGCAAATACTAAAAGCTGAGAATTAAAATGGTTTCCTGTGCTGTTATCTTAAATACTTACTACTTTTAGGTATGGGTACATGTTGAACATAGGCAGCAGAACCATCTTCCAATTGAATGACCTGGCCATCTATGAGTTTTCCATCTAGAACAAAAGATTCAAGACAATGAGTTGGCACAAACAAAAATTTTAAACTTTATACAATTTCAAAATGATATCAACTATAAAAACATACACAACTTAAGCTCGTGTTCATCTTGATTCTTCCCTCAATGTTCTGAGGCAATTCAATAACACATCCAGTGATCCTACAGAAAGCAGAAAATCCTCCCTCAGCCATCCTTCCTCCCCTGCAATTTTCAATTAGATGAGGTCAAGAGGAAGAGTGGCTCATCACAGCAGGCTACATGAGTTGGACTGCTTTATACCTTTCCGAGTCACTTAGAATCAGTGACCATGACCTGTGGGGAGTTGAAGCTGGGAAGACAGATACGTCAACGTATGTGAGGTCATCTGTCATTCTCATCCCTGAGGGCTATAAGACCCCTGTTTATGTATGCATGTGCTCAGTAGGTTTCCATAGAAACAAAGAGTTTTTGAGGACTTGGCTGTTTCCTGGAGCAAAGCAAACACTAATTCAGAGACAATGCTAGATAAGCAAAACCAAATGTCTTTTTTTTTTTTTTTTTTGAGAAAGAGTTTCGTTCTTATTGCCCAGGCCAGAGTGCAATGGCATGATCTCGGGTCACTGCAACCTCTGCCTCCCGGGTTCAAGTGACTCTCCTGCCTCAGCCTCCTGAATAGCTGGGATTACAGGCATGAGCTACCATGCCCAGCTAATTTTGTATTTTTAGTAGAGACAAGGGTTTCTCCATGTTGGTCAGGCTGGTCTCGAACTCCCGACCTCAGGTGATCTGCCCGCCTTGGCCTCCCAAAGTGTTGGGACTACAGGCGTGAACCACCGTGCTCGGCCCCAAATGTCTTTACTCTTACACATACTTGGTAAAAATATGAAATAATGACCCCAAGTAAAGAAGCAAGAGTCTTACTAGAAAATAGGCCAGACATACTCCCTGCTCTCCTCTCTCCCACTAATTTTTATATCCCAGGGTATCTTCCAAATATCTCAAAGGACTACTCTAAATTATAAAAAAAAAAAAAAAAAAAAAAAGAATTAAACTGAAATGACTTAAAATCATCATATGCAATACAGCATCTTTAGGAGAGATAGGAAAGGTGGTATAGCTTCTAGGTGCTCCAACTCACAGGTTATAAATCACTGGTATTAACCAATCAGCCATATGTGAGGCACATACCTTTGGAATTGTGTTGTATGTAAGCAGTAGAACCATCTGCAAGTGTTACTGCTTGCAAGCTTACGCCTTCCATATTTTCTAAGTTGTCACCATCTATTACAAAAAAATCAATATTTTCTTTTAGACAGCTAGCATATGGACATGCTGATTAATTTTTTTTTTTTTTAAATAAAGATCAGAAAAAAGGTAGACTGCTTAACTCAGACTCAAAATGATATTTAGCAGCCGGGTGTGGTGGCTCATGCCTGTAATCATGGCACTTTGGGAGGCCAAGGCAAGTGGATCATGAGGTCAGAAGTTCGAGACCAGCCTGGCCAATGTGGTGAAACTCCATCTCTACTAAAAATACGAAAATTAGCTAGGCGCGGTGGCATGCGCCTGTGGTCCCAGCTACGCGGGAGGCTGAGGCAGAAGAATCGCTTGAACCCAGGAGGTAGAGGTTGCAGTGAGCCGAGATTGTGCCACTGCACTCCAGCCTGGGTGACAGAGCCAGACTACGTCTCAAAAAAAAAAAAAAAAAAAAAAAAAAGGTCAGCACTTACCAAAAAAACAGGCTGGGAACAATGGCTCGTGCCTGTAATCCCAGCACTTTTGGAGGCTGAGGTGGGCGGATGGCTTGAGCCCAGGAGTTCGAGACCAGCCTGGCCAACATGGTGAAACCCTGTCTCTACTAAAAATAAAATAATTAGCTGGGCACACTGGTGGGTGCCTGTAGTCTCAGCTACTTGAGAGGCTGAGGTGACTGCATGTCTTAAGCCAGGAGGCTGAGCCTGCAGTGAGCTGTGATCATACCACTGCACTCCCTCTTGGGCAATAAAGCAAGACCTTGTCTCAAAAAAAAAAAAAAAAGAAAAAGAAAAAGAAAAAAAAATTTCCTGCCCTACTGTATCCACACCAAGATAAAAAAATACACATAGAGGCTGGGCGTAATGGCTCATGCCTGTAATCCCAGCACTTTGGGAGGCCAAAGCAGGTTGATTACCTGAGGTCAGGAGTTTGAGACCAGCCAGCCCGTCTCTACTAAAAATACAAAATTAGCTGGGCGTGGTGGCACATGCCTGTAATCCCAGCTACTCGGGAGGCTGAGGCAGGAGAATTGCTTGAACTTGGGAGGCAGAGGTTGCAGTGAGCCGAGATCAGGCCATTGCACTCCAGCCTGGGCAACAAGAGTAAAACTCCGTCCCATTTCAAAAAAAAAAAACACCTCATAAAAAGACCTAGGTTTATATTACGTGTTTTCTGCTAAATCAGGAAGTTGTAAATTTTCTTTTTCCTTTAAGATAAATGATATTTTCAAACGCATCCCTTCAAACACAACTGCTCACCTGCCACGGTGACTGCCTCTGTCAAGCACAGGGTAACATGTTGCGCCTCCATCCCTCCTCCAGGAAACTCTGTCATTCCCTGAGAATCTCGATTTATTTGGGCTAACAACATCTTCTACCTTGAAGAAAAATAAAGACACTTGGGAACAAAGAATGATACATATGAAATAAAAGTTACAAAGAATATTTATGAACCACAAAAAACTGCTGAGGATGTAACGGTGTTGGAAACAAGATGAAATGTCACTCAATATGTAGGGTAAGAGTACTAGCCCAAAGTCCGAGGCATGCTTCTTATATTTCAACAATTCAAACTGATGGGCACAATTTATCACTGCGTTTAGCAACTTACAAGTACACTGACGAATTGTGCCCATCGGTTTCGTATGATCTCTAAAATTCCCATAATTAGAGTCCTTTGGGTTTAGCATTGCTGAGGATTCCCACTTACAATGTGTCAGCACATTTTGTTGACTTAATCTTCAGAAATCTACCCCAAATCTGGCTACCTGTCACAACCTTCACCATTACTTCCCTGTCCAAGCCACAACCAGTCTCTCATCTGCATTACTGTAACAGCATCCTATTTCCCTGCTTCTCCATTAGCCTCCTACACTCTTCTTTTGAAAAAGCAGTCAGTGTCCTTTGAAGGGAAGAGTTAGCTCATGCCCCGCTTCTGCTCAAAACCTTCTGAGGACTTCTCAGAGTAAAATCCCCAAATCCTTACACTGACCAATGAGGCCAATGATCTTGCCCCTCATTTCCTACTACTCACCATCTCATTCACTCCACTTCAGCCACACTGGCATCCCTGCTTTTCAACCTCAAGCATACTGGATGTTCTGCTGCCTTAGGGCGTGTTCATTTGAGTTTCCTTCTGCCTGAAACATTGTCCCCAGTATCTTCATTATTCATTCCCTAACCTCTTCAAGTCTTTGCTCAAATGGAATGAGAGCTTCCCTGTCCATCCCATTTCAAACTGCACCTCCCAACTGCTCAATCATGGTAAACCCCATCCTTCTTTTCCCCTCCATATTTCTGCACAGTACTTATTACTTCACAAATTACATGTATTTACTTATTTAGTTTATCTATTTCCCCTTCCATGAGAACGGACAGAGATTTCTGTTTGTTTGCTCAATGCTGACTCTAGTGCCTAAAAAGTGCTTGGCCCATAGTAGAAGTACAATAGGTACAGAATAAATGGATGAATGGGCAACTCTTCTACCAATCACCAACACAACCTCCTTCTTCCCTTCTACCTCCAGGTCTCCTTACCTCTGTGGACCGTGGCTTATCTCAAACAGTAGCTGGGATAATTTAGCTGCCTTGGGCCAGGGAACTGAACCAGAAGATGTCTTGAGGACCTTTCCAGGTCCAAAGATCTGACTTAGCATCAATATTTAAAAGAGCAATATACAGACAGTAGTAATAATTTGTAATTCTTTTTACGTTTAGGATTGCTTGAAGAATTTTGTCTTGGAAATACTATAAACTGTACCCTCATTAGACCAAAAGTGGGAACTACTGTTCAGATACACAAAAAGGTATCAGTGCTAAGATAAAGTCAGTCAAGGCTGGGTGCAGTGGCTCACACCTGGATTCACAGCACTTTGAAAGGCCAAAGCAGGTGGATCACCTGAGGTCAGGAGTTCGAGACCAGCCTGGCCAACATGGTGAAACCCTGTCTCTACTAAAAATACAAAAAAATTAGCTGGATGTGGTGGCACGCACATTAAGGAAAAAAAAAAGTCAAGGGGTGATCTTTTAGATACAAAAGGATCCATAATCTATAACTGTTCATAGAACAAGCTGAAACGTCATTTCTTTGACACCTCCAAAAGCTGACAGAGAAGACTCAAAGTAACACCAGTACCCTACTGTTAAGACCCGTGGGCTGCATGCGGTGGCTCATGCCTGTAATCCCAGCACTTTGGGAGGCCGGGGTGGGTGGATCACCTGAGCTCAGGAGTTCGATACCAGCCTGACCAACAAGGTGAAACCCCGTCACTACTAAAAATACAAAAATTAGCTGGGCGTGGTGGTGCACGCCTGTAATCCCAGCTAGTTGGGAGGCTGATCAGGAAAATCGCCTGAACCCGGGAGGCGGAGGTTGCAGTGAGCCGAGATCACAACACTGCACTCCAAGCTGGGCAACAAGAGCGAAACTCTGTCTTGGGGGGTGGTTAAAAAAAAAAAAAAAAAAAAGACCCCTGCTGAGTATAAAATTAGCATAGGCTAATTTTCAGTTACAAAAAGACAAATACTGCATTACTCTACTTTTTTTTTTTTTGAGATGGTGTCTCACTGTAGCCCAGGCTAGAGTGCAATGGCGTGATCTCAGCTCACTGCAACCTCCATCTCCCAGGTTCAAGCGATTCTCATGCCTCAGCCTCCTGAGTAGCTGGGATTACAGGCACATGCCACCACACCCGGCTCATTTTTGTATTTTTAGTAGAGGCAGGGTTTCACCATGTTGGCCAGGCTGGTCTTGAACTTCTGACCTCAAGTGATCTGCATGCCTCACCCTCCCAAAGTACTGGGATTACAGGTGTGAGCCACCGTGCCCAGAAAATATATGATATATGAGAGTCAAGTCTCACTCTGTCACCCAGGCTAGACTGCAGTGGCAGGACCCTGCAACCTCAAATTCTTGGGCTCATGTGATCCTCCTGCCTCAGCCTCCTGAGTAGCTGGGATTATAGGCACAAGCCACACCCAGCCTTGAGTTATATTTAAATATAGCCAGAGTCTAAGCATGTTCTATTAATTAAATATAATTCGGTGAAGTAAAAAGTAATTAGAATGTGCTAGCAAATGAGATAGAGTTCTCGCAGACTCCATATGATGCTAAGGGTTAAAGTATGGGCAAAGAGTTTATACTGCCAATTCTAATTGGGGCACAATATCCTGTTGGATGGGTGAAATGCTGAAACTTGAAAGGCTTTGTGCAGTTCCAGGACTATTCAAAAACTGAATATATGAAACTGACTGGCAGGTAGGTAGAGCCTGATACCTTTGAAGTGACAACAGAGATAGGACCTACTAGGCTTAAAGCTAAAAATACCTGTCAGAAACGAGCTGAGAGCAGAGACAAGAATTCAGAAATGAACCTCTGGGTCTAGTCATTAGGTATCCCCATTTTGGTGATGGTTTGATCTCAACTGAACTATTGATGTGAAAAAGAACAAAAAACACCTCTCTTAAACTTCAATAAAGTAGCACTAATGGACATGGTTTAATAAGGGCACTCCATGCACAGAGCAGTTTGGTAAGCATGCCCTGGTTTGCTTTCAGCAAAACTAGGGAATATGAGGAACAGATGTAGCAGAGAAAAGAGATTCTGACATATTCCAAACACCATTTCTGATGCTGCTCTGTTAAAAAGCATGTTATTTCAAAATTACAGTGCTAGACTGTACTTTATTACCCCCAAGATGAACACTGTATATGCTACTATTTTATCACCCAAATTGCTCATCGTGTCATAGGTAAGGAAAGCAAAGCATCATTAGACAATTGTGAAAATTATAGAAGGAATTCCTGACAGACAACTTTTTTTTTTTTTTTGGAGATGGAGTCTCACTCTTGTCGCCCAGGCCAGAGTGCAGTGCTGCCATCTCAGTTCACTGTAACTTCCACCTCCCGAGTTTAAGCAATTCTCCTGCTTCAGCCTCCCAAGTAACTGGGATTACAGGCATACACCACCATGCCCAGGTAATTTTTTGTATTTTTAGTAGAGAAGGGTTTTCACTGGTCGGGCGCGGTGGCTCACGCCTGTAATCCCAGCACTTTGGGAGGCCGAGGCGGGCGGATCACGAGGTCAGGAGATCGAGATCATCCTGGTTAACACGGTGAAACCCCGTCTCTACTAAAAATACAAAAAAATTAGCCGGGCGCAGTGGCGGGCGCCTGTAGTCCCAGCTACTTGGGGGGCTGAGGCAGGAGAATGGCGTGAACCCAGGAGGCAGAGCTTGCAGTGAGCCGAGATTGCGCCACTGCACTCTGGGCTGGGAGAAAGAGCGAGACCCCGTCTCAAAAAAAAAAAAAAAAAAAAAAAAAAAAAAAAAAAAGAGAAGGGTTTTCACTATGCTGGCCAGGCTGGTCTCGAACTCCTGACCTCATGATCCACCCGCCTCAGCTTCCCAAAGTGCTGGGATTAAAGGCATGAGCCATTGCACCAGCCAGCCATGATTTTCACCCTTTAAAATTTTTCTTGTCAGGTGTGGTGGCTCACACCTATAATCCCAGCACTTTGGAAGGCTGAGGCGCGTGGATCACCTGAAGTCAGGAGTTTGAGAACAGCCTGGCCAACATGGCGAAACCCTGTCTCTACTAAAAATACAAGAAAATCAGCGGGGTATGATGGCGGGTGCCTATAATCCCAGCTACTCCCAGCTGAGGCAGGATAATCACTTGAACCCGGAGGGTGGAGGCAGCAGTGAGCCAAGATCGTGCCACTGCACTCTGGCCTGAGCTACAGAGTAAAACTCTATTTAAAAAAAAAAAAAACTTTTCTTTTTCATCCCCTCACTTGAGTATTACACTATTGTTGGCCGGGGCGCAGTGGCTCACGCCTGTAATCCCAGCACTTTGGGAGGCCAAGGTGGGTGGATCAGGAGATGGAGACCATCCTGGCTAACATGGTGAAACCCCGTCTCTACTAAAAAATACAAAAAATTAGCCAGGCGGTGGCACGCGCCTGTAGTCCCAGCTACTCAGGAGGCTGAGGCAGGTGAATGGCGTGAACCCGAGAGGCAGAGCTTGCAGTGAGCTGAGATCGCACCACTGCACTCCAGCCTGGGCGAGACAGCGAGACTCCGTGTCAAAAAAAAAAAAAAAAAAAAAGAGTATTACTCTATTGTAATATTTAAAAGTATTACAATAATATCTTTACTGCTCTCTGCACCATGTCCTCATTGTTTCAGTCTAGTAACACTGTCAGCTATTTTATTGTGTTTTGTAGACCATTAAAATTTTCCTTGCAGGCTGGGCATGATGGCTCACACCTGTAACTGCAGCACTTGGGGAGGTCAAGGAGGGAGGACGGCTTGAGGCCAGGAGTTCAAGATCAGCCTCGGCAACACAGTGAAACCCTGTCTCTACGGAAAATTTAAAAAAAGAAAAAAATTATGCCTGGCATGGTGGCTCACGTCTGTAATCCCAGCACTTTGGGAGGCTGAGGTGGGTGGATCACCTGAGGTCAGGAGTTCAAGACCACCCTGGCCAACACAGTGAAACCCGGTCACTACTAAAAATACAAAAATTAGCTGGGCATGGTGACAGACGCCTGTAATCCCAGCTACTCGGGAGGCTGAGGCAAGAGAATTGCTTGAATCCGGGAGACGTAGGTTGCAGTGAGCCGAGATCGCATCATTGTACTCCAGCCTGGGCAACAAGAGCAAGACTCCGTCTCAAAAAAGAAAAAAAAAAGAAAAAAAGAAAAAAATTAGGCCGAGCATGGTGGCTCACGTCTGTAATCCCAGCACTTTGGGAGGCTGAGGTGGGTGGATCACCTAAGGTCAGGAGTTCAAGACCAGCCTGGCCAGCATGGTGAAACACTGTCTCTACTAAAAATACAAAAATTAGCCAGATGTGGTGGCAGGTGCCTGTAATCCCAGATGCTAAGGATGCTGAGGAAGGAGAACCACTTGAACCTGGGAGCTGGAGGTTGCAGTGAGCCGAGATCTAGCCACTGCACTCCAGCCTGGGCGAACTCCCTCTCAAAAAACAAAAAAAATTAGCCAGACGTGGTGGCTTGGACCTGTAATACCAAGCTACTTGGCAGGCTGAGGAGAAGGGAGGATCACTTGGGCCTGGGAGGTAGAAGCTGCAGTGAGCTGTGATTGTGCCACTGTACTCCTGCCTGGGAAACAGAGAAATCCTCCCAAAAGCAAAAAAAAAAAAAAAAAAAAAAAAAAAAAACCTTTTCCTTGCACACAATATTGTAATATAAATTTAAAACTTATAAGAATAAGTCCCTTGGGAGGCCAAGACAGGCAGATTATGAGGTCAGGTGAAACCCCATCTTTACTAAAAATACAAAAAAAAAAAAAAATTAGCCAGGCATGGTGGCGGGCGCCTGTAGTCCCAGCTACTTGGGAGGCTGAGGCAGGAGAATGGTGTGAACCTGGGAGGCAGAGCTTGCAGAGAGCTCACACCACTGCACTCCAGCCTGGGTGACAGAGTGACAGTCCATTTCAGAAAAAATAAATAAATAAATATAAGTACCAGCCAGGCATGGTGGCTTACACCTGTAATCCCAGCACTCTGGGAGCCAAGGCAGGCGGATCACAAGGTCAGGAGTTCCAGACCAGCTTGGACAACATGGTGAAACCCCATCTCTACTAAAAATAAAAAAATTAGCTGGGCATGGTGGTGCATGTCTGTAATCCCAGCTACTTGGGAGGCTGAGGCAGGGGAATCACTTGAACCCGGGAGGCGGAGGTTGCAGTGAGCTGAGATCACACCACTGCACTCCAGCATGGGTGACAGAGTAAGACCCCGTCTCAAAACAAATAAAATAAATAAATAAAATAATAAGTCCCAATAGCTTAACAAATCAAACATTTTCAGTTTTCCTGATTTTATTCTCTAGCCCTTGCTATCCACACACATACATTAATTTTTACAGCATTGTAATTATCATATACATAACATTTTGTATTCAGCTTTTCTCATTCCTATAAATTTTCCTAAGTTGTCAAAAATTCTTCACAATGATCACTTTTAATTCACATTTAACAAATTAATTACCCTTATAGGCCATTTAGCATTATTATTATTATTTTTTGAGACGGAGTCTCCCTCTGTCGCCCAGGCTGAAATACAGTGACGCAATCTCATCTCACTGCAACCTCTGCCTCCTGGGTTCAAGCAATTCCCCTGCCTCAGCCTCCTGAGTAGCTGGGATTACAGGTGCCCACCACCATGCCCAGGTAATTTTTTGTATTTTTTTAGTAGAGACGGAATTTCACCAGTTGGTCAGGCTCGTCTCGAACTCCTGACCTCGTGATCCACCCAGCTCGGCCTCCCAAAGTGCTGGGATTACAGGCGTGAGCATTATTCTTATTCTGTAATTAACACACACCATTTATTGATTGATTGATTGATTGACTGATTGAGACAGGGTCTTGTTCTGCCCCCCAGGCTGGAGTGCAGTGGTGCAATCTCAGCTCACTGCAACCTCCGCCTCCCGGCTTCAAGCAATTCTCCTGCCTCAGCCTCCCGAGTAGCTGGGATTAAAGGCATGGGCCACCACACCTGGCTAATTTTTGTATTTTTAGTAGAGACAGGGTTTCACCATGTTGGCCAGGCTGGTCTCAAATTCCTGACTTCAGGAGATCCACCTGCCTCAGCCTCCCAAAGTACTGGGATTATAGGCGTGAGCCACCGTGCCTGGCCTACAAACATTTTTTTAAAAATTAGCTGGGCATGGTGGCGTGCACCTGTAGTCCTAGCTACTCTGGGGTCTGAGGTGGGAGGATTGCTTGTGCCAGGGAGGTTGAGGCTGCAGTGAGCTGAGATCATGCCACTGCACTCCAGTCTGGGTGAGAGTGAGACCCTGTCTCTTAAAAAAAAATGGATTTTTAAAAAATATCTATACACA